>NC_134491.1:35773446-35933446 GCF_040206685.1 Ascaphus truei
TGGTCAACAAAAGATACAGGAACGCTGGACAGAAAATGATCTTCAATAGATGTGTCATATTTATCTTCATTAGGACTTCCTGAACCCTGGGTAGCCTGGCACCTAGAAAGTGAATGTTTTAATAGGAAGACAAATTAGGGTGAGAAATCCCTGCATTTATAATCATTCCTGTAGGAGAGGAGTGGGCAACTCAAGATCCCCCAACAGGTCAGGTTTTAAGGATTTCCTAGCTTCAGCACAATTGGCTCAGTCGTTGGCTGAGCCATTGGTTGAGCTACCTGTGCTGAAGCAGTGAGCCACTGATTGAGCTACCTGTGCTGAAGCAGTGAGCCACTGATTGAGCCACCAGTGCGGAAGCAGGGAACCACTGATTGAGCCACCTGTTCTGAAGCAGGGAGCCACTGATTGAACCTGTGCTGAAGCAGGGATATCCTGATAACCTGACCTGCTGGGGGGTCTGGAGGACTGGAGTTGAACACTCCTGCCGTAGAATGTTCTTTTCTTTATTTCATTGGCCTTTTAATTAACCTATTCCGTCAGCTACTGAAGTAAGGCCTGCCACTAATCACAATTCAATGTCAGTCCAGTGGCAGCGTGGCAAATCGTCACAGCCATTTGCAGACTCATTGAGGATTGGGAAAACAACCAGTTGTCTTCTTAGTTTAGCTGTCATCAGACCAAGAGAATCTGCATGAACGCAATCTGCCGATTCTGGACCACAACACGGCAAAATCGCTTCAACCAATCAGTACGCAGAGCGCCCAGAGAACAGGTCTGTGCAGAGACCCTCCTGTAATAAACTTTGCTTCATTGGCTTTCACAGCTATCCTTGGCTTCTTTTATAACCCAGAGGAGTCTGGCTGTGCCGTGGCACTAAAATGAACATGCTCTCTGTTTGTAATAAAATAAGTAATAAAAAAGGCGAAAAGATGTGAAAATACTGAGCAAGCAGTTTATTTTCTCATTACCTAAAAAGAGTTTTTTTTTTTTTTTTTTGAGAATATTTTCTTACTTTTTTTTGTTTCCATATATCAGCAACTGAAGCAGCCAGTCCTATAAGCCCTCCCCCGCCCCCCAGCATTAATTTTCCTATAATTTGTCTGTATTAAGGCTACTTAAGGATATTTAGTTCAAATGTATCCCGTTATCTCACTTTGGCAATAAACTCTATGCAATGGATGTTAACACATTGTTAGCCAAGTGTTAACAGTGTGTTATAGGTGAGTTAGAGTTAGTGTCAATGTATCTACATAACATTTACTGTACATTCTGCCAGTTTGCAAGGCAGTATTAAAAGTGTTAATATGGAGCAAAAAGAAGAATTAAGGCTATTAATGCACCTACAATATTGTTTTTACATTTGGTTTGTTATTACTAGGAAAGATGCAGCTGGTTTCGAATACAACATGTGTATGATTGGGGAGATATCACAATTATTTGTCCAGTGTTATTGCATCAAATAAAATTTCAGGTCTCGGCCTGTCTGGTCGTGTCAACCATATTAGACAGCATGGTCTATGGTCTATATGACAGCAATAGTCAGATTTATATATACAGTGGCTCTTTGGATATCACTTTAGAATCACAGAATTACAAATTTACTTGTATGTATGTATGTATGTATATCTTTAGTTATATATAGCGCCATTAATGTACATAGCGCTTCACAGTAGTAATACACATGACAATCATATAACTAACAAATAACTACAAATAACACATCATGGGAATAAGTGCATCAGACATGAAAGTAACATTGTTACTTGCAATAATATGGAGCCCATGCACCAACAGTATTTTCTGGCTCCGTTGAAGCTTGAATCTCCTCTAGAAAGCTCACTTGTTTCTAATTCAGTACAGGGTGGCTGGTTCTTCAGAGAGAATACTGGCTACAAAGTCCTTACTTCGTTTTATTGCTGATGCTTGAAGCACAGGGAGATGAGGGTATCCACTCATGGTCACAATGCCCTGGTGTTGGGACATGACATTTGTGCTATTCTTCACCATGCATTGCATTATTCCAGGTCTGCATCCTTTTGACTCCCAATTAACAATTTAAAATTCGGCTGCAGCCCTAAATATTTTACACAGTAAATAAACCGCTATCCCCATCTCTCATCTTCCATGAACCTCTTGCAGTGCAAAGGTCAACCTGCGGTGGTTGCAGGTCCTCCTGGCTAAGAAGGGGTTACCTCCTCACCCCCCTTGATGCCCTGATTGTTATTGAACAATGCAGGTCCCCCCCACAACGAAGAGGTTAAGGATGACTCCACCAAAACATTGGTCGCAACTTGTGTTCTTATCAGTTCAATTCTTCTCATTTGCCAGACCTCTGCATATGTTCATTATAAGCTATTTACACTGTGAAATTGGATGCTCCAGCAGATGGGTTTTTAGAAAGCTGCTGTCTGCAAAATGTGTGCCTTTACATCTCTTTAACAGCTTGACATGAACTGCTGTCACTGGGCATTATTAAGACAGCTGCATTATTACCTGTCATTAATAGTCTCTACAGCATTGCCATTATAAATGCCGACCTCAACTTGCTCCACTCTGTGAATCTGACTGTGTGAGCAATGTACTGAATTCTGCTCTTAAATGAATATTAATAATATAATTCAGAATCTTATGCCGCCTTTGATTCTCCACGTAGAATATAAATTATATTGCAGCACAGATAAGAATTGAACATTAAAGCTACAGTACCTATATAGGTTTGTAGGGGAACAAAATAGAAGCCTCTCTTAAAATAAAACAGCTATTTCTAAAAAATAAATTAAATAAAGTTCTGTCTATTCACCTTGGTTACCTGCAAAAGAGAGACCCCTAACTTTTTTATGACAAATCCATTCAGTACATACAGTATATACTGCTCTATAGCTTTGGGATGCAGTTCACTTAACACAGAGGTTCCCGAACTCCAGTCCTCCAGACCCCCTGAACAGGTCAGGTTTTAGGATATCCCAGCCTCAGCACATGTGGCTCAATCAGTGGGTCAGTCTTTGACTTAGCCACTGATTGAGCCACCTGTGCTGAAGGAGGGAGCAACTGATTGAGCCACCTGTGCTGAAGCAGGGAGCAACTGATTGAGCCACCTGTGCTGAAGCTTGGATATCCTGAAAGCCTGACCTGTTGGTGGGGTTTTTGTTGAGAACCCCTGCCTTAACCAATTGTCTCACTACACAGGTTTCTCTTGTGTTGAAAGATGGATTCAAGAGCCTCCTAAGGATTTGGGATTTTCTTTTTCGAGGCAGACAGACCATTTCCATGGAGATCACACACATACCTGGATTGCTTTTACACATTTAGTTAAATATATCGGAGCACATTTCTAAAAGAGCTGCTTTTGAAATGGTCTGGAACTTGGTGGAAAAGTGTCACCGTGTGGCCCTTCTACCAATATCATCTCAGGACATGTAAAAGAAAGTAAAAAAACACAAAATAGTGCAATATTGTCTACTCCAACAAAATGGCTTCAATGCTGGAGGATCTATGAAATTTGCACTCACGTGTTTAACGTGAATTGAAAGCGTTGTGGTTGTTCAAAGTTACCAACTTATGTCTCCACACAGGTACTCCAGATCCATATAGAGGGGGGGAAATCCATATACAAAAAAAGGGAAAGCAAAATAGTATAGTACTGTTTTTAATGTTAAAAACACAAAGTATTCCACTTACATAAGTGCCTTTGTTTGTGAGCATTCAGACCACCCTGGGTCATAGGGTCAGACAAGATATTCACAGCAACAGCATCCGCTCCACGGCCGTCACAGCATACACTGGGCTGATTAAAGTTGTCCTCCACTCTAGATGTCATCAACAAGGGCGCCTTAGTAGTCACTGATATCACTCAACGCGCATTTCCACTGCAAAGTCTTCATCAGGGGCTTATCTAACTTCCTTATCTATTTCCCTCCCTTAAATAGTCTACCCGCATTAATTTTCTAAATTTACGCAGCGTCATGACGTCATCACGTCACGCAACGCATCACGTGATGCATCGTCATGCAACTATTTTGCATATTTATATGTCAATGCTCCATCAAGCTCCATGGCATACTTGCCAATCTTTATCCTATATTAAGTATACTAGTCCACCATCTTGTGGTTGGACTCGAGGACGTCGCGCGTGACGTCATCACGTCACGTTTTACATGCGACACGTGACGCGTCATCACGTAATCTTCAATGCCTAGAACTTTATTGAGCATAGACAAAACAATACTAGCAACTCCCAGGTACAAGCTAGTGTGGAATTTGCAACACCATACCATTGGTTAGTACAGCGGAACGTCATGTATGACGTCATCGCGCATCAAAACATAGCGCATTGGTACTTAATTTAAACATTTGAACATAAAAAAGTAGGTGGCTAATACTTCCCACTATACACACAAGTTAAATATATATAAATGGCTATCTATGTTGCAAATATGATGCCATACATCAATACTTACAGTACTTATACAATAAAAAATACAAGGCAGATGACATAATAGGCATATTTTATATAAAGTTATGATAAAATATTAATCATTCATATTTCAACATCAGTGCATGTCAGATAATGGACATGCACTGATGTTGAACACATGTAAAACACATTAAAAAAGTCAAAGTATATGACACAATTCCCAGGAATCATTAGAGAATAAAGGTACACCCTAAATATTAGGTGAAGACATAAATGCGTTCTTGACCTAATACAGTATTTAGGGTGTACCTTTATTCTCTAATGATTTCTGGGAATTGTGTCATATACTTTGACTTTTTTAATGTGTTTTACATGTGTTCAACATCAGTGCATGTCCATTATCTGACATGCACTGATGTTGAAATATGAATGATTAATATTTTATCATAACTTTATATAAAATATGCCTATTATGTCATCTGCCTTGTATTTTTTATTGTATAAGTACTGTAATTATTGATGTATGGCATCATATTTGCAACATAGATAGCCATTTATATATATTTAACTTGTGTGTATAGTGGGAAGTATTAGCCACCTACTTTTTTATGTTCAAATGTTTAAATTAAGTACCAATGTGCTATGCTTTGATGCGCGATGACGTCATACATGACGTTCCGCTGTACTAACCAATGGTATGGTGTTGCAAATTCCACACTAGCTTGTACCTGGGAGTTGCTAGTATTGTTTTGTCTATGCTCAATAAAGTTCTAGGCATTGAAGATTACGTGATGACGCGTCACGTGTCGCATGTAAAACGTGACGTGATGATGTCACGCGCGACGTCCTCGAGTCCAACCACAAGATGGTGGACTAGTATACTTAATATAGGATAAAGATTGGCAAGTATGCCATGGAGCTTGATGGAGCATTGACATATAAATATGCAAAATAGTTGCATGACGATGCATCACGTGATGCGTTGCGTGACGTGATGACGTCATGACGCTGCGTAAATTTTGAAAATGAATGCGGGTAGACTATTTAAGGGAGGGAAATAGATAAGGAAGTTAGATAAGCCCCTGATGAAGACTTTGCAGTGGAAATGCGCGTTGAGTGATATCAGTGACTACTAAGGAGCCCTTGTTGATGACATCTAGAGTGGAGGACAACTTTAATCAGCCCAGTGTATGCTGTGACGGCCGTGGAGCGGATGCTGTTGCTGTGAATATCTTGTCTGACCCTATGACCCAGGGTGGTCTGAATGCTCATAAACAAAGGCACTTATGTAAGTGGAATACTTTGTGTTTTTAACATTAAAAACAGTACTATACTATTTTGCTTTCCCTTTTTTTGTATATGGATTTCCCCCCCTCTATATGGATCTGGAGTACCTGTCTGGAGACATAAGTTGGTAACTTTGAACAACCACAACGCTTTCAATTCACGTTAAACACGTGAGTGCAAATTTCATAGATCCTCCAGCATTGAAGCTATTTTGTTGGAGTTGACAATATTGCACTATTTTGTGTTTTTTACTTTCTTTTACATGTCCTGATGTGATTTGCGCACATGTTTCTCCTTCGTTTGCTGATTGAATTTGGTTTGAATTCTACGTCAGGAGCTGCACTCATTAAGGATAGTATATCATCTGTGTTACCTTTGATTTATTTGTGATATTATTTGCGCTTGTTTTTTCTTTTCATTACCAATATCATCTGACTGCAAAACTGGGGCAAATATGACTGAGATAACAGCACCAGATTTAACCACCCGGTTGAGAGCAATTAGATTTCTTTTCTCTGATAGTTGGTGCAGTTCTGTTCTCCAATTTTCAGCTGGGACACTTTGATAAATGGCCACTAATGTGTCTGTCATCTATAAAATGCTATCTAACTCAAATAATGAAGGAGAGCCTTCTTATGTAATTAGCTGGGAGAAGGACTTACATGAGGGAATTAGGGACTCTAGTAAGATACAGGCATACCCCGGTTTAAGGACACTCACTTTAAGTACACTCGCGAGTAAGTACATATCTCTCAATAGGCAAATGACAGCTCACGCATGCGCCTGTCAGCACGTCCTGAACAGCAATACCGGCTCCCTACCTGTACCGAAGCTGTGCGCAAGCGGGGAGACTATAGAGCTTGTTACACATGTATTATTTACATCAGTTATGCACGTATATGACGATTGCAGTACAGTATATGCATCGATAAGTGGGAAAAAGGTAGTGCTTCACTTTAAGTACATTTTCACTTTACATACATGCTCCGGTCCCATTGCGTACGTTAATGCGGGGTATGCCTGTATCTGGCAAAATGTCAAAAAACTCCATTATCACCCGTGTAACTGAAAATACTAAGGGGCGTGTGCATCAAGTGCTGGAATGGATTATCACCCCGTTCTGGCATTAACTCCCATTCAAGTGCAAGAACCTATACCGGCGCTTACTAAATGTGGCCCTAAAATCCTTGGTACCTTGTCGAACGAGAGTCAGAGAGATGTATCTGGTGCGTTCGGGGCTCTGTAGGAAGCACAATTGAGGTGCTGGAAAGTTATTACATATTTGATCGTAATGCAAAGTCAAGAAGCCTTCCTGGCAAAAAAGTTGATAGATGAATCAACAATGTTATTAAGCTTCCTTTAGACCCACGGGTTATGCTTTTAGGACAAATTGAATTGAAGGGAGGTCAAAGCTTCCCTGACATGGACAAGCGGCTTATTGAATTACTGCATTTTGAATCCGAGCCAATACATAAAGCTCTTTTTCTTCCCTGTAATTTGAGAAGGGTTTACAGAAAGAAGCATGATTCAAAGGTAGGTGGAATTGTATAAAGTACTATCATGCAATGTATCATATATTTTGGGCTTTGGCAGAAATCTCCACACAAGCAGCAAAGCAGATCTGCATCAGATGTAAGAACTTCATGAACACGTTTCTTACGCAAGATGCTACCGCAGAAGGAAAGAGAAAACACATTTAAATGCGCCTCTATTATTCACAAGACTTTCATCCTTAACTGCCCAGTGCCATCTCTATTAAATCAGAAATCAAAGGCGTTACTTCCGATAACACAAAACAGCAGCCTTGTCTGCCCTCCCCAACACCATATAATATAATGACAGATGTATTGGAGCAGGAAATCATTGTCCAGAACATACATGGGCCTGTTAGAAACAGCGGCATCAACAAAAATGCGTATCACAATTACACTGCGGAGGTCTTTAAACAAGTAATTGTGACATCTTTTTTGTTGTGGTTTTTCAACATCTCGGGGGGGGGGGGGGAGGAAATTACATGTCATATGTCTCCGAACACAAAGAAACTCAGAGCAAAGAAATAGCACTGAAATAATCCATCTTTCTGGAGTTTTGTGAAACAGGAAAGGTAGGCCGAGGCATCTGTTATCTGTTCTTACTTTTCTTTTTTGTTAGTCTAACTTTGTTACTGTGTGTTCAGTGCCACAAAGATAAGAAGTATTGGGACTAGAGGTGGGTGAGCTGGTCCAAATCTGTTCCCCAATCTAATTGGTATTAGTACCATGTGACAGCTTCCATCTTTTTTCAAAGGATGTGACATCATCTTAAAGGTTGGGACGCCACATCCGTAAAAAAAATAAATGGAAGCTGTTACATGGTTACAACCAATCAGATAGGGGGTGTACAATAGCCTCACATGATATATCTCCCAATCCCATTGGTTGGAGTAACATGTGATGGGAGCCATTTTTGGGGGTGACGTGATCTTAAAGGGAGGGAAGCATAACCTTCCTGATTGGCTGGCTTCCCTCCCTTTTTGATTACGTCTCATCCTTAAAAAAAAAAAAAATGTGTCACATGGAACACCAGCCAATTGGATTGGGGGTGTACCATTTGACACTCAAATGTGACGTCACAGGCCTTATAAGGCCTTTCCTGTCTCTGTGCAGCTCCTCCAGGCTGAAGTTTAAACAAACACTTATAGCACGATAACAATTAGAAAAAAATAAATAGTGCGATGCTGCATTTTTTTACCGCACTTTAAAAAAATTGTGTTTTTTCGTGGTGAATACCGTTTTGACACATGTTTTGTGTGCGGTAAAACAATGCAAAGTCACTCGCCAATGCACTGATTTTATCGAGGTTTAGTGAATAAGCCCCAAAGAAGGGGAATTATAGAGATAATATTTATACGTATACAGTATATCAATCAAACCGTAACAACACAATGTAACCCTTCAATTATTGATTAATATTAGTTTGATACCAACCCCTTGTGGGTATAAGTCGGTCAGAAAACAAATGCTACTTATTTAATTGCCATGAATAGTAATCATTTGTAAATACCAGTGACCTCTGTTGATTTAAAAGTTTGATTTGTAAATGACAAAAATGAAATCTGTGTAAATTAGCTGTGATTAGTTATACCTGATCATTTCTCAAAGGCTTGGCAAGTACAGTACATGATTTCCTGTACAAATAAATTGTGTATGCATTGCATCTAGTGTAGTAAATTTAATTACATACAGTAGAGGCTGTTTGGGCCAAGTTTGGCATTTACTTTGTAAAAGCAATGAAAATAGGGACATTTGTAATCAGTCGTTTTAATTTTAGACTACAATCATAAACATTTGTCTTGGCTGTAATTTGTAATCCCAAATGTATGTTCCAAATGAGCAGTGTATTTTTCAAAGAAAAATACAGGGATTAAAAATTATTCAAAACTTCCTACTGAGTGTGAAAACTGAGCGTATAATTGGTGCAAAACAACCCTTATTTGATCAAAGGATAAATCCCATTGAAATCAATACTGTGTCTGCACTAATATTGCACCAATTTCCATGTTTCATCTCTCTCTGATAAAAGCCTAAAAGGATCTCTTCAACGCTGAGCATTACACTGTCGCTTGGCTAATGTACAGTGAATTGGAGGCAGTTATAAATGAGATATTTGAGAAGGAAGAGGTAGTTGTATCCGTTAGGATTATCTGACCAATATCTTCGCAGCTGTTTTTAGAAATATAGCCCAACAGCCTTGAAAAGGTAATTTCAACTTCAATATTTTTCACATATCCCGGGATTAAGTCAATTCCACAGATCCCATCCATGTTTTCCAGAACAATGATTAGATACGCGAGTATGATGGATGGCGATTGATTTAAGACCGTCTTCCAGTTCTAGTACAGGTGGATAGCATCATCATTGCAGCAAAGAAAAAGGCATTTTGAACATGTGCTTCATCAATCAATCATTACACCTCACTGGCTCAGATGTTTAACAACAGAAGTATCATTTTTAAGTAGCAATCCCGCTACTTAATGGGGAAAAACAAATGATGTAGTCAGTGGATTGAGATAAATCGAATGCACTTTCACAAAGAAAACTCATCTAGAATGTTCCTATTTCACAGCAAATAATCTGTGTCTATCCTACTTGTCACTGTAACAAGACTCTCCGTGCACACCACATTTTGCTTACAAACCCAATCTTAGTAGAAGAGATATCCATGACATCCACATTAGATTAAATACATCTGGTATACCACCAGGAATTCAGCGCAGAATAAGAGTGATATAGATCAACTAGGACTAAATTGTCTTTTTTCTATTCATGCAAAATGCTACGGCTCACTGAAATAAGCAAGGCATAAAAGTTCTTCTTTTTAATCGTGTTGCCTGGGAACATTTGTGCTTCTCTATATATACTATACAATTCATGAATTCTTTGCTTGACCCCACAGTGCCAGTGTTTTATCTACAGTCTGTGTACAAATAATCACCCAGCGCTCGGATTAAAGTGTTAACATCGAATATACTTTCAACCGTGAAAAAAATCGTGACTTGTGGCAATAATAGTGAAAAAAGTGAAATAACAAATCTTGCACAACCAGTTTGGAGGAGGGAGATGTCATCACGCCAGCCAGCGCGAGATCAGAGGAGACGTTGGCGTTAGGATCAGCCAATGGTGCATGAACACATCGGCGGTGAGAATCGTCTCCTAAACAGGAAGAACCAACCTCCGTTTTACTTATTCATCTATTTACCTATTCAATGCTTAAAGCAATAGTGTTATTGTAAGTGTGCATTTGCGAGATGCTTTTGTAAACTTATACACTTTCTACGAAGATCTGCACCATTTGCTGCTCTCTTCATTTTGGGGGAACGTGTGCTGCATCTCGGAAACACCGTATACCTTGAGGGGTTCCGAGCCCAGTAAAGGAGAATGCACCAAGGGTTCCATATCCTCTATGCTTTTTTACCCCTGGGGGTCAGGTCATCTGAGTGGGCATTTTAAAGACTCCAAATCTATGTTCATATTTATAAACAATATCACAGTATATTTTATTCCCCTCTTTTTCCTGGTTTTGCACTCTCCTTATCTTCAAGACATTCATCTACAGTCTATCAGCATATAGCTCGAATGAAGCAAATGCCATGTTACAGTAGCTGATTATTTTAATTTAATATGAGTTTACTGTTCCTTTTTACTATAGAAAACGATAACTAATTAATCGAAACATATTAATCTTATTTTTATTATATGGGATTTTATTAACTAATTCTGTGAACACACAAGATGGGGCCTCAGTGGTTACATAGTTACATAGTAGATGAGGTTGAAAAAAGACATATGTCCATCAAGTACAACCTATGCTAAATTTAGACGACAGATACTTATCCTATATCCGTACTTACAGTATATTGATCCAGAGGAAGGCAAACACAAAACCCCAGTGACACATTATCCAATGATGTCTCATAAGGGGAAACCTAAATCCCTTCCTGACTCCAAATACATGTAGTTCTCACTAATTGATGGTCCATTATCCATCGATCGGATTATCCAGTGCCAGATAATGCATTCCACTAACATTATTCGACATTGGAAGGATTTAATCCACCGCTCAACGCCGAAGATTAACATTGGATCCCCAATCTGACGGTCCGCTATCCGACGGTGGTTTGTGGGACGAACTCAGGCGGGTAACCGAGGACCGCCTGTAATGGCAATCAGATTTCTCCCTGGATCAACATCCTTCTTATGTTTACTTATTTGATATATCCCTGTATACCTTTCCTTTCTAAAAAGATGTCCGACCTTTTTTTGAAGATATCTATTGTATCTGCCATCACAGTCTCCATGGGTAATGAATCCCACATTGTAACAGCCCTTACTGTAAAGAACCCTTTCCTTTGTTGCCGGGGAAATCTCTTTTCCTCCAACCTTAAGGAATGACCCCGTGTCCTTTGTACTGCCCTTGGGATGAATAGTTATTTTGAAAGCTAGCCTCTCATAAGTTAGATTGTCCATCTCCTTTATTAAGTTGGTGGCTCTTTTCTGCACTTTTTCTAGTTCCATGATGTCTTCTCTATAGAGTGGTGCCAAAAGTTGTACTCCATATTCAAGGTGGGGTCTTACTAATGCTTTATACAGTGGCATAATTATGCTTTCTTCCCTTCATTCCATAACCAGTTTAATGCACGATAAGATCTAATTTGTCTTTGCAGCTACTGCCGGTCATTGTTCTCAGAGCTTGCACTTTAAACTTAAGTTAGCAACAATGGTTTATTTTAATTAACAATTGATGAAAACAAAATGACTTTCTTGTTTCCTTTTGTCCTTGATTTTGCAAGTATATTCAGGCTCAGTATGTGCCTCTTGAATCAGTCCCTTGGAACTATTCTCTTTTTCTTTTGGGTATCGCACATTTATGAATTGATCTAATCTGAGAAATGTACAGGCCCTTGCAAACCCTTATCTTCCTTGATGCATCATAGTACAAAGATAGCAGCCCATCAGATTATTCTCCATTTCTTTGGGGTTACCCATGATCTTTACCTGAATTGATTATGGAGTAGTCGGGGTCACAGGCAGTGGTCAAGGCAGGCAGCAGAGATGCAAGGTCAGGGTCAAAGGCAGTGGTCAAGGCAGGCAGCAGAGATGCAAGGTCGTGGTCACAGACAGTGGTCAAGGTAAACATCCGAGGTAAAAGGTTGGGGTCACAGGCAGTGGTAAAGGCAGGCAGAAGAGGTACAAGGTCAGGGTCACAAGCTGGGATCATAGACTGGGTGCAAATGGACAGGGACGCTGGAGTGAAACAGGAAACATGCTTTGGCAGCTTCCTGGAGGAAATTCTGCCTTTTTATAGGTAGGATGCCAGTAACCAAGATGGTCACTGTAGGTGCAGTGAAGACGAAAGTGAGGAAAGAATGCCAGGAAACAATACGATCGTCGGAGCTTCAGTGTGGGCGCTGACAGCGCCAAAGCCTCATACTAACCTGGAACAGAAATCATTTTCTTAAATACTAAAGAATCACATCCAGCTATTTATTATCAGGTAGTGCAGATTCATAGAAGCTTTTCTCGTACTGAAAAAGTATCTGTTTGCATACAATCAAATGACCCAACAATCGCGTTCTTCATACTGTATATGTAGGTGAGTGGGAGGTTTAAATACCTCACAATTATGTTCTTAAGATTTATTGTAAGTGTAACGGTGTTTTCCCTGGGCCCTTCTGATCCTGAACCCCATATGTGAGAAACCATCCCAATTACATGTCAGTGTGTTGTGGTGCACCTGCTGGCTTATAGGACTCCTGAGTCTCCCGCTGGGTGTTAGTGGGGATATCACCATGACAAGTGTCTGAGGTAGTGTTCTGAGTCTACTCACATTCGGTACAGCGCCTCCACCCCATCAGGATCCCTGCGGCAGCAGGGGGAAGTATCTGATGGGGAACTCCTTCTTGGTGCATCCTTCTGCTGAATAACTCCACACTCACACAGAAGGGATCTTTTGAACCAGGGCATCTTTAATGTCATCTCCTTTGGCAGACTTCCCCTCATAGTGGTCAACACTAGCCGCTCATTCTGTGAAGGTACTCCATGCAGAAGGTTCCTCCTTTCTCTTAATTGAGTTGCTTTTCCACCTCTCCCCTAGGGGAGATCACCATCTGTGCCAGGTCCCTGGACACAGTGTGTAGATTCTGACCAGCAGAGCTGAACCTTGAACGGCACACTTCTTAGAACTAGATCTGAACTCAACAGTGGAACAGACAGACAGAACAGAGTAACTTTTGGCTGTGCTGTGTATTATATAGACTCTAGAAGAGACCCACCTCTTGTGTCACTAACAGTGGACACAAAACATGCTGTCACTTCCTTTGTTACATATGACACATCACCAGGGTTTGAGGGCAAACCTCAAATGATAGTTACTGGTAACCCTGCCTTCTTACCAGGATTACTGCCAGCATGAGGGATGTCTGTACACCAATTTTACACATGGCTACATTCTCCCCATGGTGGAATCCAACGACCCGGCTGGAATCTAAATTTGCGGAACCTTCCTTCTGGTAGCACTGCAACACATAAACAAGATACATAGCATAGGAATTCATTATTTCCAACACAATTTTTTCTCAGCATACATAATTACATTAACCACTTTGGTTACAACAGCACATTTGAACCACCCCATAGGAGAATTAATCTAGTGAGAATACTCTAGTAATAATGCCTAGGGTCTGGTTTCTGCACCTCCCTCCCATTGGCATCCTTCACTGTAATGCTGTAAGATCAGGGCGGCCCATTTTCTGGCCTATACTCCATCTTATGCATAAAGATGTTGCGGCCAACACTCCATACCCTCATAAGATAAGATATCCTTTCCTCAGTCTTGTACGGTGCATGACCACCTGATTTGGACATAATATACTCCTCAACAGTCTCCCTCAACCACGCATCCCTGTTATCCTCGATCTCTTGCATGAGAGGTTCCGGCACATATGGATACTCCAGGCCATAAGACCTTTTGTATTTGGCCACTATCGCTCTCTCAGCCCTGCTGATGCGGATGAGTTTCTTATTACCTGCCCTGCCTGGCAGCACCCACGATAAAGGTTTTTCTGAAGTAGCCACATCATAAAGTATGGACGACCCTTGGGGAGTAACTAAGCCCTTCTGAATATCGTACCACCTTTTCCTCAATTCATCTAAGCGCTCCTCATCCGAGAATTCACCTATACCCCACCAGTGGTCCACTATGTCACTCCTTATTAGTATGAACTGCGCACGGTCCAACCAGGCCTTATACCCGTCAAACATAGGAGCCCACCATCTGGTCTCTTTCTCCACTGCCTGCTCTGTTACCACCACTGTTATCTCACTTTCCTCCAGTTCTCCCCCAGAAGACACTCCCGATGTCCCTGTGGACCTAGAATTTGACCCAAGGCGTTTAGGCCTACATTTTACATTAACATTGCAATCTATCGAACTCGTTTTGGAGGACACCCCCGAGGCAATCATCTCCCTCCCCGAGCCCTCATCAGAAGTGAAACAATCCCCCCAGTCCAGATTTGACCCAGTCCTTTCATCGGAGATATCCCGGGACTCCCAGACATCCCTTGGCTCGATAGTGACCCGGATGACGAGGTGACAGGGGCAGGGGTTTGGGCTATGGGCGAGGGCAGAACAAAAGGGGACTTGTGCTGGCGATGCGGCATGACTATCCGCAGTTTCACAATACCTCGACCGATACCAGAGGGTTGCAGCTCAGGCTCACCCGTCTCCTGATTCCCCGGCTTCCGCAGGGCCTGCCAGCTCTTGCTCTTCCCAGTTCCAGCTGACCTGGTACAGCACGGCGGTCGCGAGGGCGCGGCCATCTTCCATCTGGTTCCGTAGTGTCCGCCAGAAGTGATGTCATCAATCTCGCGGGACGAGGCACCGCCATCTTGGCTTGGGTTCCCCACCGGAACCTCTTCCTCCAGAACGACATCCGCCGCCGGAAGTGATGGTTCAGCTTGCAGCTCCGCTTGGGCCTGGGCTAGGTCTTCCGTCTTTGACGCTGCCATCGGAGCCTGTGGAGGGCAAGGAGGTGTCTCACCGCTCCGTCGGCTGGCGATGGGGTCTCCTCCGCCTTCCGCGCTGGGAGTCACCACGGCCGTGGGACTCATCCGCTCCGGTTGCACCAGCACAGGCGACCGCGGACTCTCCGGACTCTGCTCCGCTACCACGCAGGTAAGTGCTGGCTCTTTCTTAGCTCCGCTGTAGTGGCCCGCCGGTAGGCGCATCAGCACCGATGTCGGGCTGGCCTGCTCCTCGTTCGATGAAGCAGACTCCGACGCTGGTATTGTATTGTATTGTATGTCTTTATTTATATAGCGCCATTAGTGTACATAGCGCTTCACAGTAGTAATACATGTGGTAGTGGCACTTCCGCAGGGGACCGACAACGAGGTTCCGGGATCTCGCTGCGGTTGCAGGCCCCAATTTCTTTCTGCTCGTAGCAATCATCAGTAACGATCCCCATTCTCCGGGATCAGCTTTCTCGGTTTTTACCGTGGGCGAGGCTCCAGCCATCAGCTTGGCTGTCTCTGCTCCCACCTCTGCGGTGTGTCCAGATCCGAAGGACTGCACGGCCCATAGATAATAATGCCACATTGGGGACACCTTGCCGTCGTGCTGGCTTCTCCGCCAGGCAACCTGCACTGTATGCACAGGCACTGCTATGTCTCCTTGTCCCCAGCCTTTACTACCAGGTAGCCACCTGGCAATGAATAGGGATATACCCCAATGTCCATCTCGCTCTTTGTAGTACTGGTTAAGGGAGACACTTTGCACTGCGGTCTCTCCTGTTCACCAGCTCCTCGCAACTGAAGGGCAAGGGTCGCTCCTTTAACTCCTCCCTCCGCTAGCTCCACTCTCATTTGACAAAGATAAGGACCCCTCCCCCTGGTAGATATTAGGGGAGGGTCCCACAGATTCACTGGGTGACCCCGAATTGGCTCTGAGCCTGTCACAGTCCAGGAATGCGCGGCCACAGCTTTCGCGCCACTTTCCCCAGCAGGGTGGGGTTCTCTTGTTGGCGCCAATCCCGGCCAACTTCTTGCAATCTTAGCATTTGCAGAATTCTCTTCACTCGGCCCACGCGGTCTCCCAGGGAAGTGGGAACCGCCATCTTGGTTTACATGCCCATTCACTTTAGCAACTGAGGTAGATATTTGTCTAGGGATCACCGTCTGGCAATCAGGCTCTCCATCCACTCCGCACATAACAACATTGTCCTCAACACTGTCCTCCAGGGTAGCACCCCGGGATCCTAGGCAGGACAAAAACGGCGCGGCCACAGCCTTGGCGCCACTCCATAACAAACTAGCCAAAGTCACTTTGGTAGCTCTCTCTTCTGTGGTATACACACCACGTGCGCTCTCTCCATCAGGCGCGGCCCGCCATCTTGGACTCTCCTCACCACGCGGAACTTCACTACTTGCGGTTGCCATCTTTACTTGATAATTTCTGCTATCACACATGGTGCTCCTCTCTGCTGGGCAGCCGCCATTTCGATGCAATAAAGAATGCCAGTGCACCGCTCTACATGTATCTAATGTATGTTTGACTCATGTTACTACCTCAGGCTAGGCTCACTCTCTCTCTGTATGCTGTATCTGCCTTCCTCCAGTATGTGCTCTTTGGTAAGTGTTCTGGTTACTGGCTAGAGTACTCTGGCTTCTCCATGCAGTACTAGGGCGTCAACCTCTCTTGGCTACCTCTAGCGCAGACCCTCTCAGGAATTCCTGACCCATTTAACAGGCTATCCCCTCAGGCATCCTACGACTAGCTGCCTCACGGTGACTAGAACAGCTATAGCTCTGTCTCCAGACCCACTTTACTCCACTCAGGGCCCCTAGGGTGTGCTTTGCGATGTCGCCACGACCTTCCTGACTACCCATAGGTCCCGTCCCATCCACAGCACTGACTGGCAGCATACACTCTCCTGTTTCCTAGTGTGCCTAGCAAAAGCCTGTCCTGTTGATAGGTATCTCAGCAGTGCCTCCAAAAATGTAACATTTTTTCCCAGGGCCCTTCTGATCCTGAACCCCATATGTGAGAAACCATCCCAATTACATGTCAGTGTGTTGTGGTGCACCTGCTGGCTTACAGGACTCCTGAGTCTCCCGCTGGGTGTTAGTGGGGATATCACCATGACAGGCGTCTGAGGTAGTGTTCTGAGTCCTACTCAAATTCGGTACAGCGCCTCCACCCCATCAGGATCCCTGCGGCAGCAGGGGGAAGTATCTGATGGGGAACTCCTTCTTGGTGCATCCTTCTGCTGAGTAACTCCATACTCACACAGAAGGGATCTTTTGAACCAGGGCATCTTTAATGTCATCTCCTTTGGCAGACTGCCCCTCATAGCGGTCAACACTAGCCTCTCATTCTGTGAAGGTACTCCATGCAGAAGGTTCCTCCTTTCTCTTAATTGAGTTGCTTTTCCACCTCTCCCCTAGGGGAGATCACCATCTGTGCCAGGTCCCTGGACACAGTGTGTAGACTCTGACCAGCAGAGCTGAACCTCGAAATGCACACTTCTTAGAACTAGATCTGAACTCAACAGTGGAACAGACAGACAGAACAGACTAACTTTTGGCTGTGCTGTGTATTATATAGACTCTAGAAGAGACCCACCTCTTGTGTCACTAACCGTGGACACAAAACACCCTGTCACTTCCTTTGTTACATATGACACATCACCAGGGTTTGAGGGCAAACCTCCATGATAGTTACTGGTAACCCTGCCTTCTTACCAGGATTACTGCCAGCATGAGGGAGGTCTGTACACCAATTTTACACATGGCTACATAAGTCTCAAACTAGTGTAAATTCATACATAAAAATGTCACAACCTGCAACAAAGTTAAATATTGGAAATTTTCAAAATGATGATTATATTACATTATCATGGAGGTGGGTTTACTAAAATGTATTAAAAAATCCCAAAACATTTGGGTCTCAGCTGGAATTGAATTGATGAGTCTTAAAGCTCAGTATCTTGGCAATGTTTTTGTAATGTTTGTGCTCACCACAAACCTGGACCGGACCGCAGGGCTGAGGTGGGGATAGATAAACACCGACTTTAGACCACGAAGCCGGGTCCTGGTTGCGTAGTCCGTAGTCATGCGTAGCCGGGTCAGGGTTGGAGAAGGCAGAGTAATCCATAGCAGAAAATGTGCTCGATAGCGCTCTAACAAACCCAAAATAATAAATGTGCAAATATAGGTGTTAAAATTATAAGTGCCAAAATAAAAATGACAACATACACAATAGTGAACTATGGTGCTCAAAAGTGAATAAGAGGCTTAGCAGATGCACTCAACCTTTGGTATAAGACTGTTTCACTAGTCTTGCATGTTCAATTATTCCAAAAGAACCAGAGGAGCGCAGCTTGCAGCCATGTTAAATAAAAGGACATCACATAGTACAGCAATGTCGTACACTGTGTACCTGCTACCCACTACTGATCACGCTATCTTTGTTCATCCTAAGTGTAAGCCTCCATTTGTATACAGGCATATCCCGCTTTAAGGACACTCACTTTAAGTACACTCGCGAGTAAGTACATATCGCCCAATAGGCAAACGGCAGCTCACGCATGCGCCTGTCAGCACGTCCTGAACAGCAATACCGGCTCCCTACCTGTACCGAAGCTGTGCGCAAGCAGGGAGACTATAGAGCCTGTTACACATGGGTTATTTATATCAGTTATGCACGTATATAACGTTTGCAGTACAGTACATGCATCGATAAGTGGGAAAAAGGTAGTGCTTCACTTTAAGTACATTTTCACTTTACATTCATGCTCCGGTCCCATTGCGCACGTTAATGCGGGGTATGCCTGTATTTACCTTTATTAATATAATTACCGTCTACACTATATGGTCTGTTTCTCTCTTTATTGGAGGCTGTTTGCTGGTAGTTGCTGCATATCCATTGGGAACATCCACCCCTCTAAGTTGGATGAATGCTCCTTTTTGCTGCTTTCATGTGTGTAGCCATTTGTGAGCCCTGCACGAGAATTATATTCACTTTGTATGACATTGCTGTACTATGAGATGTCCTTTTTTTTACATGGCTGCAAGCTGCGCTCCTCTGGTTCTTTTGGAAGAGTAATACGTAGGCAAGCTGGGATCAAGGCAGACGGCACAGGAGCGATGGTTGAGGTTATAGGCCGGGGTCAAGGTAGGCGGCATGGGAGCGAAGGTCAAGGTCCCAGGCAGAATTCAGCAACAGGAAAAACTTCAGGAAAGAGCTTCAGTGTAGAGCTACAGCAAGGACGCTTCGGCACGAGGGAAGATCCCTGGGACAGAGCAGCGACAGTGCAGGGAATCCAGCGGAGCTGCTTCAGCGTGGGAGATCCTCAGGAACAAGGAAGCTTCAGCAAAGGCGCTTCAGTACGAAGAAAGATCCCAAGATAAAGAAGGCCAAGGAACACAAAGCTTCAGCACAGGGGCTTCAGCATAGGGATAACCTCTGGTTGGTGGAGGCTTACAGGAACCAGAAGTGATAGTGCTGGGGATCCAGCGCTTCAGCAGAGGAACAGGAATGGCTAAGGCAAAAGGTGCTTGTGGCTCCTGATAGTGACAGGGGGTTTATAGGCGGACATGGGGTCAGCGGAGTCAGAGGTATGGCCCCAAGGGGGAAGGGGGTCGAGGAGGCCACATTCTCAAAATGGAGGGACCGCATAGGTTGAGACAGAGCTGGGACTGTTCATTCATAAGGGCAAATAATGATTATTGGGACAGACAGGAGAGCCATATGCACGTATACCAGGAGAGGGTCCTGTAAAAGAAAGGAAGGGGGCGGGGGGAGGGGGAGAAAGGTAGGGGTACGTCGGGGAAGCTGAGGGAGAGGATGGGGGGATTAGTGGAGGAAAGAAAGAGGGGCAGGGGAGACGGACTTTAGATAAGGAAGAGGGATATAGTACAGTAAGCGGAGCGGCGATCTGGAGGCATGAGTATAACGAGATAGGTGAGACAGCTGTAACGGCCATTACACAGGGGCAAAATAGGGGAGTGGGATACACATCATGGAGCACAAAGGCAAAGAGGCTACAAACTGCACCTGGAATAAAAACAGAGTACACACAGAGAGAGAAGGGAGATAAGTTTCAGGTCGGCTGGGAGGGAGACAATACCCTTTCTATTAGGGATAATACTATAATGAGTTTTTAGAAGGTTGTACCCAGCGCTTTACAGAGACATTTTGCAGGCACAGATCCCTGCCCCATGGAGCTTACAATCTATGTTTTTGGTGCCTGAGGCACAGGGAGGTAAAGTGACTTGCCCAACATCACAAGGAGCCGACACCAGGAAGTAGTAGTCAAACTCTAGATAGACCCAAGATTGTTGGAAGCCCGATCTCTGTTTTTCCCGGTTTCCCCATCTGTTTCTAAACAGCTGGCTGCTTAGCTCTACTGTACTGTATGTACGGTAGCCTTGGACTAAAATAATAGTGATAGGCTAAATGTCTGGTTCTAAGAATCAAAACATTCGAAGAGAACCAAGAGTGCTGGTCAACCAACTTTTTCCTTGTGTATGAATAACCGGAAAATACATTAAAGTAAACATAAGATGTATTATACAAACTTAGCAATAGCATTTTTATTATAGTCCTACAGATGGCACTAGTGTTATTTGGAAACAGAAGCCTGCAGTCCCTGGCGCTTGCAGTATTTTCAAATTGCAGTTGCAAGTGAAAAAGTGAGGAACTGAATGGTTTTTCTCTATTCAGAAACTACTTGTCCATGCATGACTGATCTTCAGTAGGTTAAGCACTGCACAAGAGTCCATGCTTTTCAATTAATTCATTCACAGGAGTACTAAAAACCGAGACAGGATGGTTTCTCCTTCAAAATAGACCATAGCAAATCAACACGTACACCCAGAAAAGATGAAGATTTTAAGAAGAGTCATTATTGCCTTCTTTTGGAATCACGGGCAAATCATCCTGGCCGACCATAAATTAAGCTGTGTTGAAGTCTTACAGACAAGAAAAAAAAAAGACAATTACATTTAAGATGGTATCTTTTTTGCAGGATGTTTGAGTGGAGTAGATAGTTGAGACATATTGCCATAGAAACCACCTTGATGTATTAGCCTGGAAAACAATTAAGTCAAAGAATCTACTCCATATATCCTCAGGTTGAACATTCCTGCAACGTGAGAGTACAAAAAAAAATATGAAGAATTGTTTTTCCTCCTTTTCAAAAGTCATGGTGATATTTTTATTTGTATTTAATGGTCTTCACTTAAAAGTTTCCTTTTTCTGGTACAGCGCCAACTGGCAACCTCTGATCCTTTCTTCTGAAAGCTCTCACATTGGTGATGCGTTCAGAGGGGAAGTTTATACAAATCTATGACTCCTAGAGAACAGTTCAGTAAATAAAATGATCATTAATGTATAACAGGAAGGGTTTGAATCATTAGGAGCTTCAGAACAATATGTACAGTAACTAGGAATGAATAAAAATAAAATGCCCATGCTTTTTTTCAATGTGGATGCTGTTATAGGGAAACAATGCTTCCATTCTTCAATTTATTTTAGATTTGCCAGCAGCATCCTGTAAATCAATTCAAGTTCAAGTACTGTAGATTTTACAGTTTGGGCCCAGTTTCACTAAAGGGTGATAAGCTATAGCATGCCTTACCTCCTTTTAATTTGAATGGGACTTAACATGTGAACTTTCAGTAAGCTTAGCCTTGGGGCTCCTCCTCTCTGCTGTTACCAAACCCTTCCTATTCCCCCCTCTTGCTTTTCCCTCCTTTGAGGTTCACACTGTCCAGATCGTCTCTCCTCTCCCTGTCCATCTATCCCCCATCTACATCTTTTCATTCCCCTTCTGCCTTTCTCTCTCCCTTTGAATCATGGCTCTCTTTCTTTCTTTCTTTCTTTCCTCAGACTCTCCTGTTCTTCTTCTTGGGGATTTCAACTGCCACATTGATGACCCCTCTCTCCCCTGGTCTGCCCGCTTTCTCTCTCTAACCTCTTCTTTTGGCCTTCAACAATGGACTGCAGCCAGCACCCACAAGGATGGCCACTATCTAGATTTGGTTTTCACTAAAAACTTTTCTCTCTCTGATTTCTCCATTTCCCTCTTTCCTTTCTCTGACCATCACCTCATCTCATTTTCTCTCTCTCGCTTCTCCCCTTCTCCATCTCCATCTACCCCTTGTTTCTGCAGAAACCTGCACTCAATTAACCTACCAGCCTTTGAGTCCACTTTACGCTCCTCTCTCTCCTCTCTCATTTCTCGTCCAGACCCTGATAAACTGGTCAGGAACTACAACTCTGCCTTATCATCCTCTCTCGGTCTACATGCCCCACTTTCTCTCTGTCATCCTCGCCCTTCTAACCCCAGACCCTGGCTAAATTCCCACACGCGCATGCTGCGTTTCTACACTCGTTCCTCTGAACGCCTCTGGGGGAAATCTCACACTCTCGCAGACTTCCTTCACTACAAATTTATGCTATCCTGTTTCAACTCTGCCTTCTCTCAAGCTAAAAAAACTACTTTTCTTCACTAATCAACACGCACAAATCTGTCTTTGACTCTCTACTCCAACCACCCTCAGCTGCCTCTTCTTCTTCCTCCATCTCACCTCAGGACTTTGCTGACTATTTTAAGGAAAAGGTGGAATCCATACATCAGAACATCCCCTCTGTTTCCTCCACCCATCCTACACCGCTTCCCAACTCTCCTCCTGCCTTCCTTGACTCCTTCTCCACTGTCTCAGAGGAGGATGTGACTCTGCTGATCTCCTCCTCTCCCTCTACCACTTGCCCTCTTGACCCCATCCCCTTCCATCTCCTAAAACCTCTTGTTCCTACTGTACTATAACCCTTACGCTCACACACATTTTTAACTCTTCCCTCTACTCTGGTACCTTTCCCTCCTATTTCAAACATGCAACAGTTATACCATTACTCAAAAACAGCAAGCTTGACCCTACCTGTCTTTCTAACTATCAACCTGTCTCCCTCCTGCCTTTTGCCTCTAAACTCCTTGAACATCTTGTATTCTCTCGCTTGCTCCACTTTCTCAACAACCATTCTGTCCTAGACCCTCTACAATCTAGCTTCCGCACTGCTCACTCCACTGAAACAGCCCTCACAAAAATAACGAATGACCTCCATGCTGCCAAAGACAGAGGTCATTACACTCTGCTCATATTACTCAACCTCTCTGCAGCATTTGACACTGTGGACCACCCTGTTCTCCTTCTCATTCTCCATACTCTTGGTATTCGTAACAAAGCTCTACCTGGATCTCCCCTTACCTCTCTCATCGCACTTTCAGTGTCTCTTCTGCTAACATGTCCTCCTCCTCTATCGATCTCTCTGTGGCGGTACCCCAGCGCTCTGTCCTGGGACCTCTTCTCTTTTCTCTATACACACTTTCTCTAGGCGACCTAAGCACATCTCTTGGGTTTAAATATCACCTCTATGCTGACGACACACAAATTTACTTTTCAACCCCTGACCTTACACCTGCTGTACAGACCAAAGTTTCTGAATGTCTCTTCAATATTATCCTGAATGGCCCTACGCCAACTTAAACTTAACATGGCAAAAACCGAGATCCTCATACTTCTTCCCAAACCTGGCCCTACTACCTCCTTCCACATTACTCTTGGTAGTACTATCATTCACCCAGTAGCCCAAGCACTCTGCCTAGGGATCACACTCGACTCCTCTCTCACATTCTCCTCTCACATTCAAAACATTTCTAAAACCTGTTGCTTTTTCCGTCGGAATATTACAAAGATACGCCCTTTCCTCTGTTGCTCGACTGCTAAAACTCTGACTCAGGCCCTCATTCTCTCCAGTCTCGATTACTGTAACCTCCTGCTGTCCAGCCTTCCTGCCACTCACCTGTCTCCCCTACAATCTATCCTATATGCTGCTGCCAGAATCACTCTACTCTTTCCTAATTCTGTCTCAGCATCTCCCCTGCTCAAATCACTCTACTGGCTTCCTATCAAATCCCACATTTCGCACTCAATTCTCCTCCTCACTTTTAAAGCTTTACACTCTTCTGCTCCTCCTTACATCTCTGCCCTAATTTCTCGCTATGCACTATCACGATTCTTGCGTTCTGCTAAAGAATGTCTTCTATTTACCCCCTTTGTATCTAAAACCCTCTCCTGCCTTAAACCTTTCTCACTGACTGCTCCACACCTCTGGAATGCCCTGACCCTCAATATCCGACTAGTACCCTCTCTATCCACCGTTAAGACCCAACTTAAGACACATTTGCTTAAAGTAGCATATGTGTAGCACCGTGGATAATACACACATGATACATAAAGCTTGGCCCCCTGCAGACGCACTTACCAGAATTCCCTCCTACGGTCTCTGTACGTTCTTCCTACCTAACAATTAGATTGTAAGCTCCTCAGAGCAGGGACTCCTCTTCCGAAATGTTACTTTTATGTCTGAAGCACTTATTCCCATGATCTGTTATTTTTATTATTTGTTATTTATACAGTATGATTGTCACGTGCATTACTACTGTGAAGCTCTATGTACACTAATGGCGTTATATAAATAAAGACATACTATTTAAATGGGAGCATGATTAAATTCCATAATTCTACTATCCATATACTCAAATACCAAGTATGTTCTGAGTTGGAAATATCTATCAATTCTTTTATCCATGTTTAGAATTCTGGAAGCGGCGGATCTTTCCAGCTCTTGAGAATATTCCTATGAGCAATTAATATCGGAATAATCATAAAGTGGGATTTACAGATATGGAAACCATTCCGGTAATGCTTTAGCCCAGGGGTGACCAACTCCAGTCCTCAAGGGCCACCAATGGGCCAGGTATTGGGGATATCCCTGCTTCAGCACAGGTGGCTCAATCAATGGCTCAGTCATTCTGGCTGAGCCACTGATTGAGCCACCTGTGCTGATGCAGGAATATCCTTAAAAGCTGACCTGATGGTGGCCCTTGAGGACTGGAGTTGGCCACCTCTGCTTTAGACGTAGGATCACGTTTTTAATAGAAATTGAAAGTCCTCTAATGCCGGTTTACGCTTATTCACTTAGAACCTTATTCCAAAAGTCATGTCACCAACATATGTTCCTGTATAGCTTCTCTTGTTTTGCATCTTTGACAGCTATCATGTAAGTGATGAGTGTAAGGATTCCGTCTGATCCATGCTTGATTTTTCGCTTCAGCCCCTGTTCCCACCTTTTGCAGTTTGAGCCGCAGTTTTTTGCTCTCACTCACTCATATTATAATTCTATTTACAAGATAATCTATATACAGTAAGACTATACCCAGTGAATCTGGCTAAACATTATAAACGATTTCTATAGATTCTCTTGTATATAGAATTATAATATACGTGAGTTTTTATGTAGAGTATATATTTTATTTTTAGTACTTTGGTGCAATATGTTTTAATGGGATAATTCTTAGCATGTTTATTACTTAATTGATTTGAGTATATGTAAGAAGGGAGGGATTAGTGTCTGCATATGTGTAAGGGCCCCGCGTCCCTTACCTCCCATTCAAATATAGTCTGCCCTAATAAAACCTTACACTAATCAAGGAAGCTTACATATGAAATTAACTTTTTTCTTTATAATAAAAAATAAATGTTTATTATGATGTAATCAAAACAGCACAAAGAGTAAATGAGCCTATAACTATCTGTTGTTTATGTATTCTTCTACATTGCTTTGATTCCCACCTACGTACACAGCTATAGCCCTCACTTACTGTATATGGTGTAATATACTGTATTATGAAGTGCAGAGAGTAATGCAGGCACCCAAAAAAGAGAATAGCTCAAAATGAGTACAAGTAACAGTCAGCCTTTGCCAAGCCATATTTATTAGGCGTGCTAATCTGTAAGGCCACCCTATGGTTTATTCAGTTGAATGAGTTATAACGTGCTGTTTGGTTTACAGTGCTTAATAAATAAGGGCCTATACCTCTTTCTGGATCGTATTCAGGAAGTAGCGATAGCTGTTAATTGAGTAATCCTCCCCAAAGCGGAGGAATTACCAGGCCATTAATGACCGCTGGAGGAGTTGATGTCCTGATGTCCTAATAACCCATACGGGACATTAATGAACAGGTAACTGCTAAAAAGGTATTTAAATCTTATTTTATATAGTGTTTTCTTCATAGTAATTTGGTTTGTCTATCCAGAATGATATGGATATATCAATTCCATTATAGACAATTTAAATAGATGCAATAGATTTTTGATTATACTGTAGACCAGGGGTGCGCTAACTGGGGGCGTGACCCCCAGGGGGGGCGCAAGAATTCTAGAGGGGGCGCGGTGGTTACAGAGGCCCGCGCTCTTCCCGAAGGCATTTAAATTAAATGTCAGGGGAGGCGTGAGGCCTCTGTAACTCCTTTACCTGCTCTTTTCAGCAACACGTCGCCATGGCAACACAAGTCAAATGACGCTATGGGGTTATGTGATGTCACATGACCAGCGTCGTCATTTGACGCCAGGTCCTTGGAGGGGGGGGGGGCTTGAACGCTGCATCTGCAGGGCAGGAGGGCGCAGCTCAGGAAGTTTACGCACCCCTGCTGTAGATAGTTACATAGTTACATAGTTGATGAGGTTGAAAAAAGACATACGTCCATCAAGTTCAACCTATGCTAAATTTAGACGAAAGATACTTTATCCTATATTTGTATTTACAGTATTTTGATCCAGAGGAAGGCAAGCAAAAAAAATCCCCAGTGAAATATTACCCAATGATATCTCATACGGGGAAAAATAAATTCCTTCCTGACTCCAAATATTGGCAATCAGATCTCTTCCTGGATCAACATCCTTCCCATGTTTACTTATTTGGTATATCCCTCAATACCTTTCCTTTCTAACAACATGTCCATATCTATTGTATCTGCCATCCCAGTCTCCATGGGTAATGAATTCCACATTTTAGCTGCCATTTTAACCCTTTCCTTTGTTGCTGGTGAAATCTCCTTTCCTACAATTTTAAGGGATGACAGCGTGTTGTTTGTACTGCCCTTGGGATGAATAGTTCATTTGAAAGCTCCTTTTATTGTCCCTGAATATATTTTTATATAGTTATCATATCCCCTCTTAGATGCCTCTTTTCTAATGTACACTAATCTACTGTAAATTAGCTAGCCTCTCCTCATAAATCTAATTTTCCATCCCCCTTATTCCTTTCATGGCTCTTCTCTGCACTTTTTCTAGTTCCATAATATTTTTTGTTTATTGAGTGGTACCCAAAACTGTACTTCATATTCAAGGTTTGGTCTCACTAATACTTTATATAGTGGTATAATTATGTTTACTTCCGTTCTACAGATGGGCGATTTTTTTTTGCGGATTTGAATCTGCCTCGGATCGTCAGGTTTCTTTGGTGGGCGGATTTCCGCGGATCAGTCTCATAAAGGGCGAACCGCCTTTTTCAGTTTTTTTTTTCTAGCACTGACAATCCACATGGCGGATTTTAACAATCTGATAACGGATTGTGGCACCCGCAGATTGGATTCTTAAAAATTCATCTGGATTGTGTCCAATAACGGTCTTGGATTAATCCATACAGATTAAAACTGGAATAATCGGTCAACAAAATTTACACCGCGGAATGGATTTTGAATGGAAAGCCGGGGAAATTCCAGAAAATGGATTTTGACAGTTCCGCCCATCCCTATTCCCTTTTATCCATTCCCCGTTTAATGCAAGATAAGATTTTATTTGCCTTTGCAGCTACTGCATGACATTGAGCACAATTGCTAAACCTGCTGTCTACAAGCACTCCTAAATCCTTCTCCAAGGATTTTCCTAATTTCCCCCCATTTAATTTGTAAGTAATACAGACCTGTACAAATTCATGTTTGCTTCTTTAATCTAATGTTCAAAGATAATTCGGTAAATTTTTTAACAAAAAATAGGATGGATAAAAAGAGAATGAATAAAATAGAAGATCAATAAAGGATGGGCAAGTATTTTTAAGCTCCCATTCACTGGTAGTTACAATATAGCTTTCCAGAGTGATGTCAAAAGTGACAAGTCCCCATTAAATACTCAGCATAGCGAGTACTGGCGCTTTATAATGAGATAGGTTGCCAACTAGAGAGACAGAAATGCAGTGAACATGTTGTTAGTATGCAGTTGTCAAAGGCCGTGTGTGATTTCTTGTTTAGCTTTGATGAGTTCCACGTAGATTCTTAATCTACCTAATCTAATCTGTCCTGACTCCTAAAGCACATCACATCACCCATGATTTTATAAAACTCTTTAAATACTTCAGGTGTGAAAGTCACTCTATAAAACAGAGTTATGGTCTCTTCTTTATGTTCTAACTAGCTGAGAGACCCGGCGTTGCCCGGGATGTAAATGCGTAATAGGTAGTATTATTTATAAATCGTGGAACAATAGGTGACTGTTTGTTGTAAAGGTTGGATAATAATATTGAAAAGAAAGATGGAAGAAAATGTAATACGATGTTGTATAAAAATGGTTTATTGTAACCACACCACAGTACAATGTATATTTTGGTGGCATAAGTGATGTAAAAATCTGAGTCGTGTGTCCTGCTAGGGTGTGAGGCGGCGGGTGGCGCGTGGGTTGTGAGTGCTGTGTGCGAGTGGGGGTCCTGCTAGGGTGTGAGGCGGCGGGTGGTGCGTGGGTTGTGAGTGCTGTCTGTGAGTGGGGGTCCTGCAAGGGTGTGAGGCGGCGGCTGGCGCGTGGGTTGTGAGTGCTGTCTGTGAGTGGGGGTCCTGCTAGGGTGTGAGGCGGTGGGTCAGTGATGTCGGTGCGTAGGGGCGGGAGGCAGCAGGTGTGTGTGGCGGCAGGTATGTGTCGAGTGTGGCGGGTGTCTGTTGAGTGCGTGCAGCGGCTGTGAGGCGGTGGGTGAAAGGCAGAGGCGGCCGGAGTAAGGGCGGGTGAAAGGCAGAGGCGGGGGTGGGGAGGCGGTGGGATGGCGGGGGGTGGGAGGTGGTGGGAAGGGGGGGGGAGGCGGTGGGAAGGGGGGGAGGGAGGCGGTGGGAAGGGGGGGGAGGGAGGCGGTGGGAAGGGGGGGGAGGCGGTGGGAAGGGGGGGTGGGAGGCGGTGGGAAGGGGGGGTGGGAGGCGGTGGGAAGGGGGGGTGGGAGGCGGTGGGAAGGGGGGGGTGGGAGGCGGTGGGAAGGGGGGGGAGGCGGTGGGAAGGGGTGGGGGGAGGTGGTGGGAAGGGGTGGGGGGAGGCGGTGGGAAGGGGTGGGGGGAGGCGGTGGGAAGGGGGGCTGGGAGGCGGTGGGAAGGGGTGAAGGGGGGAGGCGGTGGGAAGGGGGGGAGGCGGTGGGAAGGGGGGGAAGGGGGAGGGGGGGGTGGGGGGGAGGCGGTGGGAAGGGGGGGGGCGGTGGGAAGGGGGGGGAGGCGGTGGGAAGGTGGAGGGAAGGGGGGGGGAGGCGGTGGGAAGGGGGGGAGGCGGTGGGAAGGGGGGGTGGAGGGGAGGTGAAGGGGGGGTGGAGGGGAGGTGAAGGTGGGGGGGTGGAGGGGGGCGGTGGAGGGGAGGTGAAGGGGGGGTGGAGGGGAGGGGGGGGTGGAAGGGAGGTGAAGGGGGGGGGGGTGGAGGGGAGGTGAAGGAGGGGAGGTGGTGAAGGGGGGGAGGTAAATGGGGAGGTGAAGGGGGGTGGAAGGGAGAAGTGGAGTGAGGGGAGGTGAAAGGGGGTGAGGGGAGGTGATGGGTGGGTGAGGGGAGGTGATGGGTGGGTGAGGGGAGGTGAAGGCCGCTCACTCACCCGTCCGGCAGGTCCCACGTGGATCTGAGGCGGGAGGCAGCGTGTTGTGGCCGCTCTCCCGCTGTGTCCCGGGCGCGCGCTCGCTCCCCCGCTGACTGTAGCGGCGCCGGGGGGGGGGGGGGTGTATCGGGGAGACACTGACACTGGAGGGGAGGGGGGGGGTGGAGGGGAGGTGAAGGGGGGGTGGAGGGGAGGTGAAGGCCGCTCACTCACCCATCCGGCAGGTCCCACGTGGATCTGAGGCGGGAGGCAGCGTGTTGTGGCCGCTCCCCCGCTGTGTCCCGGGCGCCGCCATCTTGGGCACTCGGCGCCGCGAGGCAGCCTGCCTGGCCACTGGCTGTTCCCCCGCCGGGGAGGGGTGAGTTGTAGCGCCGGGGAGGGGGGGGCATGTATATGTGTGGGGGGGGGAGAGGTGGGAGATATAGAGGGGGGGTCTCGCACGGCCGCTGACACTGGGTGGGGGGGGGCGCTGAAGGGGTAATAATAGTGTGTGTGTGTGTCCCGCTGACTGTAGCGGCGCCGGGGGAGGGGGGGGTCGGGGTGAAAGCGCGGGAGACACGGGGAGAGGAGGAGGTGCGCGCGGGTGCTGCTAACACTGTGAGCCCCGCTAATGTATGTAACAGTGTGTGTGTGTGTGTGTGTGTGTGTCACTGTGTGTGTGTGTCACTGTGTGTGTGTCTGTCACTGTGTGTGTGTGTCCCTGTGTCTGTGTCCGTGTCCGTGTCCGTGTGTGTCTGTGTGTGTCCCCCTGTGTCCGTGTGTGTCTGTGTGTGTCCCCCTGTGTGTGTGTGTGTGTGTGTCCCTGTGTGTGTGTGTCCCTGTGTTCCCTGTGTGTGTGTGTGTCCCTGTGTTCCCTGTGTGTGTGTGTGTCCCTGTGTTCCCTGTGTGTGTGTGTGTGTGTCTGTGTGTCCTTTGGCCCGTCACTCCGCCTCAGGCCAATGAGAGGTGTGCGGGGGCGGGCGGGCCAAGGGACCAATGAGATTTCCCCTAGGGACACCGGACATCCAGGCAGGCAAACATACAGTGCTTTCACTAATATAGTATAAGATAGTGGGAAATAAAACACTGATTCATTTGATCTTTTGAGATTTCTTAACATGGGTGGTTGGAAAAATATAAATACACATTATATCATGTAATTATTTACTAAATCTATTTCCACCCTTGTTTTCTTTTACCTTTTGACCTTTACACAGTTTATGTATCTTGTATCCACAATCCCTACAATAAGCTGGAAAATGCTTAAATAATAAAACTGCAACACAAAATGCTCACTGACCTATGTTTATTCTGTAGAGCTTAGAATGATGAAATGGGGCGATTGAGCAAGAAAATTAGAAGCAGCGCTAGAGGCTTAATTGACCTGAAAATTGTAATGTTCTTCTCCAAAGTGACTGCTCGTAAAATACTTTGTTGTACAGTAGGCAGGATAGCATAATAGATGCTGGCTCTTTGGGATTTCCATTTTTGTTAATGGATTTAGATTTTCATCTAGTGGTTGTTTCCATGCCTCAGTGGAATCCATACAAAAGACATCAAATGGATGGACATTATCTTTGTATGCAGGTATTTAACCAAGGTCATGAAAGGATTCACAAGCTAGGCTTGGGATGTAGAATATTTAGCTTCTACTTTAGTTAAGTGTTATACAGTATGTGAAGGTTAGCTTTGCTATTAAACATTGCTTTATACAGTTAGAATATGGGCCACTAGTTGATCTTACTCACTAAAGGCGATTTCAGCAGGTCACCTTAATTTTTCTTTGAAACGTAAGGAAGCAGAGTCTTTGAGTTGTTCAATTAATTCATGCTTAATGAGAGGCCATACAGTATCCATCAATTTGTTTTTCATGAAAGAAGATAAAATAGCGACAACAACTAAAAGGAACTTTCATAGCAGTGTCCATGAACTGAAGTTTTGTTCCTATGCTTATTATTTATATTGATTCAAATGTGACACAAGCGTTGAAATGAAGAGTTGGTTAGATGTTCATTTTTCCATTATCTTTATTTTCAATATCTGCCCAGTACAGTTTTTTTTTAAAGTCTTATGTAAGAGAATAGAATACATTTAATATTAGAATACAGTATTTTTTTGGATTCATTGATATTTTACACCTTTCTTTGTTGACGATTGGAAGTATTTTAATTCTAGCTGGAGTTGAACGGAACAGGCTTTGCTTTTTAGTATTCAGTTTGGTAAGCTATGCTACAAATGTAATACAGTATTTTATCTGAAACTCCAGGACATCTCTAATAAATACAAGGTCTGCTTTGCAACTTAGGCTGAGTCCATGCAGCTTTCGCCCGCACCGAGGCGTGCACGTCTGTGATGTCACCCGCATGAAGCAGGTGTGTTTTTCGGACATGCTCGATGCCCGTCTGGGGCCCTGTCTAAGGGCATGTCAGCGATGTCACGGAGCTGGTTCGCCCTCATTGGGCGAACCGCTCATGTGACCTGCCCGTCGCACCGAGAAATCAATTTCAACTGATTCGTCGTGCAACGCGCGCCCCTCCTGCTGACCCCCGTGCAGTTTATGGGTGTCATCAATGCCTTAAGGCAATGTGATCGCGCCTCGGTCGGTGGCAGCATGGACTTAGCCTTACTTTTAGAGGTATCCAACTGTTAGGTTGAATTTTGAAATGCCTAATAGGATAATAAAGGCATTTATACAGGATGTTTTTGAAAGATAATTATGATTTTTTTTTATTATTTAACAGTAAATATAAAGGCATGGGATTTAATAGTTTGGTTAATGACAGTTTTTCTCTCCTTCACATTTACATTTATTGCAAACCTACATCCAACAAACACATAGGGCCTCATGCAGTAAGCGATCACAGGTCACTTATCAACCACTTATCGCCCAAAATGCCTACTCCGATTCAGTAAGCATTGATAAGTGGGCGATAAATGCCTGAATCGACCAAAAAAACTTTTGAACAAAATCAAGTCACCGACTGAGCGGCGATAAGTCACTTATCAATGCTTTTTGGACTATTCATAAACACCTGCGATTCTAGTAGCCACGAGTAGGCTATTGCCACCTATCGTGGCCCTAGAATGGCGATTTTCTCCCAAATCCAAACCCCCAAATCCAAAGTTGACGGGAGGGTGGGGAGAAGCGTCGATAAGGCAGCGATACGGCACTTAGAACATTTTGGGGCATTTTTCCTGCCTCGGATTGATGCCGGGGGTCTCAGGAGCTGATACCCATTAATACCAGCACCGGAGACCCCCGGCATGAATCCGATGCAGGAAAAATGCATTTACAGCCCACTTCATTACCTTAGCGGCTAACTGCTAAGGCAATGAAGGGGTTAACCACCCGTGCCACGCTTATTCTTGGTAGCGGGGGTGGGTGAAGAGAGTATTTGGCCCTTGGTGTGTGTTTAGGCCTTGCGGGGGGTTGTTGGTGGACTTAACCCCTTCATTACCTTAGCGGTTAATACTGCTACAGTAATGAAGGGGTTAACCCTCCCGCTACCCACCCGCAAGGCTTATACACCCATCCTTGGGGCTAATACCCCCTTCACCCACCCCCGCTACCCACAAAAAAAACAGTACACACACAACAGCCCCAATACCCACCTCGTAGGCCACAATATTCATAGCAATATTTAATAAACACCAATACACCATCCACCCCTGTGCCCTCCCATACTGTAAAACCATGATTTATTTTTTAACATACAGGATTCATACCCCAGACCGACGTGGGTCCCGGGTGGGTCCTACGGGTGTCCGCAGGCCCCACAGTGCACAAGAGGGGGGTGCCCACAGGTGTCTGGGGGTCTTCGGGTGGTCCCCGCTAGGTGCCGTGGGCCTCCAGGTGGTCTTCGTGGGCCATAAAGGGGTCCACAGGTGGGCCTGCAGGTATTTGGGATACCTGGATCATCCCCACAGGTGTCTGAGGGCCCTTGGGTTGTTTCCATGGGGTTCTGGGGGCCCTTGGGTGGTCCCTGTGGGTCCGCATGGCCCCCAGTTCTTCTGCTATGGGGCCCCTGGGTCTTCCCCACATGTGTACCCCGTGGGTCCGCAGGTAGTACCTGTTGGCGTCCGGGGGTCCTCAGGTGGTCTCCATAGGTCCCCGCAGACCTAAGGTACCAACCCTGTATGTCAACAAATAAAACATGGCCTACATTTCAATCAATCCCCCACCACCAAACACATACAGTACAGTAGTGGGCAAAATAACTATTATCCAAATATGGATAATAGATTATTTGCCATTATTAAATACAACATTAACCAGAATAAATAAAGTAAATAAATACAGTTCTACTTACCACAGCAATATAAAGGGCGTCCTCGTCAGGATACAGCAGGTGCCTGTCCTCTGTTGCCAGAAAGCATACATACATAATAAATATAATCTAATGGCCCCTAACCCCTTAATCATCTCAGCGGTTAATAACCGCTATAGTCATTAAGGTGTTAAACCACCCTGCCCCGCTACCCATCCGGGAGGCCTAAGCACCCACCCCTGACCCAATATTCCCACCCTGTACCCATTGAGTAGTATAGTGCTACTTCATACCCATATAATATTATGGGCATGATAAGCCACTATAGCACTCAATGGGCACCCTAATTAAAATAAATTAATGCTCCAAACACACAATAATAAAACATTACAAAACTCCAAAAAAACACAATTCACTAAATAAAAACACTAGCCCGCTAATCCAATTAATACAAGCAATAACCAAATCAGCAATTAATTAATTAAACCATTAACCAATCAAAGCAATTAATAAAACAACAAGGAATTATTTCAAAAAGTAACCAATCAAACCAATTAATTATTAATACAACTCAGAATTAATTGTAGCAGTAACCAATCAAAACAATTAATTAATACAACAGCAATTAATTAATTGAAACATTAACCTACAAAGAAATTAATTATTAAAAAATATTTGAATCACAAACATTAAATGCATTAGCCAACACAAGACATCATTAATTAAAATCTAAAATCAATCGCCAACATTTTATTTAAATAAAACAGCAAAATACCAAACAATGCCATCCACATAATAAACTGACATCGCAAAAATCAACATGAATACAAAGCAAGAGTTGTATTGTATTGTATTGTATGTCTTTATTTATATAGCGCCATTAGTGTACATAGCGCTTCACAGTAGTAATACATGTGGTAATCAAATAAATAACAGATAATATAAATAACAGATCATGGGAATAAGTGCTTTAGACATAAAAGTAACATTTCGGAAGAGGAGTCCCTGCCCTGAGGAGCTTACATTCTAATTGGTAGGTAGGGAGAACGTACAGAGACAGTAGGAGGGAGTTCTGGTAAGTGCGTCTGCAGGGGGCCAATCTTTATGTATCCTGTGTTCAGAATATCCACAGTGCTATTCATATGCTTCTTTAAGCAAGTGTGTCTTAAGGTGGGTCTTAAAGTTGTAGAGTTGACAAAACATGAGTGTCCTAATAATGTATTGATCTGTACCCTAAAGTACAATGTGCAAAAAATAAAAAATTAAAATACACATCCAATGTTAAAACCTGTAAAAAAAATACATTTACAAACATGCAATATATTACTTACCATTAGAAGCGATAGCCCTCCGACTCCCGGGAAACAGAAAGCTCACGTACCTCGAAGGCCTCAAACAGTATCCGATGCCATCCGCCATGAAGATCTGGGTCAGGTACCCAATTCTTCTTTCTTCTATCTTTAATCAGCTTCTTCTATCTTCATCTGTCATTATTTCTTGATCTTCTTAATCTTCTATCTTCTTATTATAATCCAAAAAGCCCCATGGTAGATCCCAACCGATGTTGTCTCGTCGTCTTCTTGTAATGCCACAGTTAGGCATAATTTAAATAATATAGCAATTGTTTCCCGCATTATTTCTCTTTAATCTCCTCTCTACACCTCAGGAAACACTCTATTTTGGGGGCCTGCATAGGAGTGATGCCGAAACAAACCGTAGTTCTGAACATCGCTGTCCCCCCCCTCACATTACATCTCAGCCCTCGGCCACACATATCTCCCTAATCAACCCCTCCATTCTGCCCACGATATCTGCCTCTCGCCCTGCATTATTACATCCTCTCACTCCCCGTGCTGTCGCCTTTCTCTGGAATTCCCCACCACTCACCATCAGAACATTAAAAACCTCTCCTTTTTAAGGAAGCCTCTCTTGCATTCTCCTAACACCTCCCCCCCCCCCAACCTCCACCCATCCCTATTGGTGCCAGCTGTGTGGCTGAACCCACTCCATGCTATCTAACAACCCCTAGCATCCACACCCCCAAATCTTAAGTGATCCATCTGTGCCACTGGACCATACTCCATGCTCATGTATACTCCATCCTACCACTTTATCTCTTGTTTCAACATTGCCCCTTATTCCGTCCAGATTGTAAGCTCTCTGGATCAGGGCCCTCATTACTGTATATGTCATTCTGTTTATGCAAATTGATGTTCCTCTGTACCCCCCATTGTACCGCGCTGCAGAATATGTTTGCGCTTTACAAATAAACGATAATAATAATGTCACATTATTGGAAGTTACTGCAATTTTATGCCATGATAATATGACATTAGGCCTATATAGATGAGCTGTGTTCTAGTCGTTGTTTGTATTTAAAGCTGCAGTCCAAGCTGTCGGTTTAATCCCCCTCCCCCTTTAATATGTGCATCAATACAATACAATCCACACAATGATAAGTATTTAGCTAAGATGCCGATTGATCTGTTCTCCTGTGATCGATTGGCGAAGATTCGGCTCAGAGGTTCACTAAATGGCTGTCAGTGTAGCAGAAGCGGACCAAAGATGCAACGTTTTCTAGGGAAGATCATGTGACCAGGCAGTCACTAGATACAATTGGTACACTGATAGAGAGAGGGCAGGGTTCAAAAAGGGGTGTGCCAGAGCCTGTTTCAGAAGAGGAAAGGGGTGTGACTTTGTAAATGGTTACTATAGAAACAACAAAGGCTTGTTTGTTAGAACATTAGAAATGTCATTCAGAGTTGTTTTTTGTTGTTGTTTTTTTAAATGCTACACGTATTTTCTCATAGTACAGAACTGATTTATTAATAAAAAAAAAAAAACACACGTAGGAAATTGCTTGGTCTGCAGCTTTAATCAGCTTTGTGAATACACATTAATCTCAGAGAAAATAACATCTGCTACTGATTTGACAGAGCTTTGCGGATCAAGCCCTTAGACGGTTCTCTTGTGCTTATGCCAAAATTCTGATGCCCTTCATTGTATCACCTGTCATTGAATCTTGTCCCTTGAAGAATGTCATCTAGAGCAGGGGTGCTCAACTCCAGTCCTCAAGACTGCCCAACAGGTCAGGTTTTCAGGATATCCCTGCTTCAGCACAGCTGGCTCAATCAGTTCCTGCTTCAGCATAGGTGGCTCAATCAGAGGCTCAGATTGAGCCTCTGATTTAGCCACCTGTGCTGAAACTGTCATATCCTTAACACCTGACCCGTTGGTGGTCCTTGAGGACTGGCATTGGGCAGCCCCGATTAAGCGAAGGAACACAAATTAATCTCATTCATTTATTTATTTATTTTAAGAAAAAAAAACGTTTCACATAAATCTCAGCTACGATGTAAATGTTATGGATACTGCTGACCTGGTAAATGTGCGGGACAGTTTGTGATGGTTTGAAATAGTTTTTCAGATTTTTAATACTGTTCTTCTACTGGGGAATTTCTGTTTTAGGGAAGAGATTCTCAACAATAAAAAAATGGCACCGATTTCTAACAATCTTTAATTGAAATAGGTGTTGTTATAAATGCTTTGTATGTGCTTTATGGTATATTGTATTTGTAATAGATTGCATCGTACATAAAAGCCAGACTTTCTATCACATCCATTTATTCTGTACTGTAATGTTTTTTTCTAAGTCGTACCTTGAATTTCCAAAAATATGTTTGTTTTTTTCTGTTTGTTTTTTTTTTAAATCTGCAATTTCTGTAACTGCAGGTTAACAATGTGCCTCTATGTAAAAGCTTTGTTTCTTAATGTACAATTTCACTATTTTACAAGGATAGTAATTAGAAATCCAGTTAATAGAATTAAAAAGGAGGGCAGTTGCTCTGTACCACTTGTAATTGTTCACTCTTTACTTTCCATTCATTTTTATAGAATGGACAGTGTCACATTTTAGAAGACAAGCACATTTAATTCTGCACTTTTAATAAATTGCATTACATAATAAATCCAATTAATCAAAATGTATTGTTCCCAATTGGATGGGACAACGCTCTTTAATAGATTTCCTGCACTAGGAAAAAATCCAAGGTAATAAAAAGTGAACCACCCTTTTAATTAGGAATGAACAGAAACATTTAATGATATTTTACAACATTCAGAGAATCCGTGCTTGAACAGAAACCTTGAAAGCCAAATCCAATTTTTTAAATTTTTGTATGTTTTTAGAGTTATCGCCTGTTATGTAAAAATCCCTTAAGTGCTGTCTTCTATTTAAATACAAGGTAAGGCAAGTTTAAAGTTATATTTCATATAGTTCATCGTGTGCCGTCTCAGAACTGTAATTTAACACAGGAATAAGGGTAAAGAATAGATTGTCAGAGAGTGAAGAACTTCGGTCCTGGGCCTCCTGCTTTTTAACTTGTTTATTAATGACCTTGAGGTTGGCATAGAGAGCAAGTCTCTATCTTTGCAGATGACACCAAATTGTGTCAGGTAGTAGAATCAGAGCAGGATGTAATTTCTCTCCAGAAGGACTTGGAGAGACTGGAAACATGGGAAGGTAAATGGCAGATGAGGTTTAATACAGATTAAAGTAAGGTTATGCACTTGGTTATCAAGAATAAACAGGCGACTTACAAATTAAAAGGGGCAAAATCAGGTCAATCATTGATGGAGAAGGATTTAGAAGTGCTTATAGACAGCAGGCTAAGCAATAGTGCCCAATGTCATACAGTTGCTGCAAATAAGACCTTATCTTGCATTAAACAGGGTATGGAAGAAAGCATTATTATGCCACTGTATCAATAGCATTAGTAAGACCACACCTTAAATATGGAGTACAGTTTTGGACACAACGTAATACTCCATAAAAGATACATTATGGAACTAGAAAAAGTGCAGAGAAGAGCCACCAAATTAATAAAGGGGATGCACAATCTAACTTATGAGGAGAGGCTAGCTAAATTAGATTTGTTTACATTAGAAAAGAGGCATGTAAGAGGGGATATGATAACTATATACAAATATACTCGGGGTCTGTACAAGGAGCTTTCAAAATAACTATTCATCCCAAGGGCAGTACAAAGGATTCGGTTCATCCCTTAAGGTTGGACAAAGGGAGGTTTCACTAGCAACAAAGGAAAGGGTTCTTTACAGTAAGGGCAATTACATGTGGAATGTATTACCCATGGAGACTGTGGGGGCAGATACAATAGATATCTTTAAAAAAAAAAAGAAAGGAAATGTATACAGGAATATAACAAATAAGTAAACATGGGATGCTCCCTTATTTGGAGTCAGGAAGAAATCCATTTTGTCCCCTTATGAGATATCATTAGATAATGTATCACTGGCGGTTTTTTTTTGCCTTCCTCTGGATCAAAATACTGTAAATACAAATGTAGGATAAAGTATCTGTTGTCTAAATTTAACATAGATTGAACTTCATGGACTTATGTCTTTTTTCAACCTCATCTACTATGTAACTATGTAACTTTATAATAGTTTGTCAAATAACTACACTTCCTGAAAACCAGTGCATGACATAAATGTGTATTACAAACATTTGTGAAACTGGCTATTATTGTACATTCACCTATCGCAAAAATTTCTTGAAATCATCAATATTTGCAAAATGTCACCAGGAGTGTCTCTCTCAAAACAAATGTCCTTTTTAGATAAAAATGCAGCAAAAAACACAAAACCTTTTCTCGCGTGATAAATCTTTGCGAATTTTGTTGGTTGCACAAAATGTGTTGCTCGGAGTGTGGAATACGCAAACCAAATAGGAGTATACACAAATACACATCATTTTTTTTAAATGTCCCAAACATTTTTATGAACCGAAAAATCTGAAATATTCGATCATCTCTACTACTTAATAACGCATTCACGCAATTTTTTTCCGAATACCCTTCTTTCTAATACTTCATGTTTCCCCCTGGCTCTGCCCGCTGTGATGTCAGCGGGTCTGGCGTCCAGTCTCCTTGTCCGTCCTCCCAGCTAATGCTGCAGCTCACAGAGTGGTTTATGAGAGCTCCCACTCCAGTCTATGCAGTCTGTGCACTGTGCTTAGCTCCTTCTCCTACAAGTTTCACCACGTAAATCAGGAAATCACGGGAAAACAGTGCGTCAACAGCAATTAGACGGCATCCGCAGAGGAAATCTACAGCCCCCGCCGAGCATCGGAGGCAACAGGTCTCCAAGCGGATCATTGTCCGAAACAGCTGAGCAGCTGAGCAGTTCGGCAGACACCCCAGAAGTGAACACTGTCCTTGCAAACTCCAGCCAGCAGCAAAGACACGGAGGGAGTGAGATGCCACACTATTTACAGGTGATACATAAAGTTTAAAAACGGTACATTGCACCCCTTCACATTCTTTTTCTTTCGATTTGAGGTTATCGCTAAACTAGAGAAGTGGTATCCTCTCCTTTTGGGGCAGCATTTCTTTCACCTAAAAGAAGATCATCTCATACTACAGAGACTGAGAGTCTCAATCTTTCCCACCTGTCAGAGTGCACTCTAACTTAATTGGTCGCCCAAAGGACTGACAGGGGATGATTCAATCATTTATCTATCTGTGCTTAGCTTCTGGTCTGGATCTCCATAAGGGATAAGAGCTATCAGTGGTTATCTTTTTATACAATTTATTGTTTTTTAGGTTATATGAATAATGGTGTTTTAGTATTCTATTCCTTGGTTTTATATACTGTTGTTGAATTTGTGACTGTGTAGTCTGGAGGACACTATTGGTCTAATATCCACACCCCCAAGTCACTATTTATACCTATATGCAGTAGCTTGTGGCCACACCTAGCGCACCCCAATTGCATTTAAGTGCATTTGCACATTTTTTTCATTTATCTTCATGTATTTGGTTACAAAAATTCTTCAGGAGTAATAAATAAACGTGAACCATTTGAATCACAAACAATGTTTTGAGGACTTCAAATACTCCAAATGTAAATGTGAAACAGTCAATCCCCTGTACTTTATTCTTTGTGATTGTCAACGCCTGCTAAAGTCATCAGAGACCTGGCATAGAATGGCATTACCACTGGTGACTGGACTACTTCTTTGGTAGCTACTTGCAATGCATTGGAAAGTCTTTAGTAGTCTGATGCACAGCAACGATCACCCCACTGGATGTGGAACCACCAGTATCATAGAAATAGATATAGAGGCACTCCACTGGATCCTGGTGCATTAAATGTATAAGCTTTGGAAGACCAGTGAAGTGCCACTTTTTCTATTTCTGTGTATACAACACTGTACATAATATTTTCACCCATCTGTCCCTGTACCTAAAAGCTTACAATCTAATGTTGGTGTCTTGAGCACAGGGCGATAAAGGGACATATTTTTTAAGCAGCCATATGGCACTGGAAGATACCTTGCAGCCAATTCCAGTGCATGGGCTGTAAGGTCTCATGTGGCAGAAGACTGCTTTGCAAATATGGACCAAAGTGACTTGCATAAAGAACCCATGGAGCCCGTAGCAAGCTTGATTTGTGAATAGGACATATGGGGAGCATGCCATAAAAAGAGTGGGTTAGTATGGTTACTTTGGGTTTGTATTTGGTTAAGGGAGATCTGATTGGTTGGTTTGGAGGAGGGATATAGCTAGTGTGGGACCTAGTGGGCAAATAGTTTTGTGAGATGGGTAAGAAACTCAGTTAGGTGAGTTGAGCGTGTTCAGCATGTTCTGCATTTCCCTCTAACACTCCCTGTTCTATATTATTAAAAAAGGAAATGTGTATGTTGCAAAGAGACTGCAGGCTGACAGCAAGGCAAAGGGGAGCAGACCTCTATACCTGGACAGACATTGCCTTAGCAAACAAGGGTGTTGACCCAGGAATGCAGAGAAGCCTTCCCCTACAGCTACAAGAAACAGATAAGACTTTCTTATGGGACTGTTGTATATCTGTATAAATGTATATATATTTGGGGCTGGTAATTAGCTTAGCTAACCACCCAGTTAGAGAGGGCTGAACTCCATGTGTAGATATTCTCAAAAGTGGAGTAGGTTTTCTTTTTGCTGTGTTAAAGGGACAGGCGCAATAAAGCCTAATTTTAGTTTCACTTTAAACGGTCTCCATTGCATACCTCTGAACACATCTCTTACAGTGTATTAAATGAATAATAATGTGGAGGTAAAAATGCATGTGGTATGGAATAGTTTGTTGCAATAAGGTTGTTTATGCACATTTGATATATTTAATTGTCACACATTCTTAGGGTACTGTAGGTGATCCTGGCAGCAGGGGAGGTGTGTGTAATAGACAGGTATGATCCTGGGGTGGTAATGATATGTTATTACATGGGCAGTACCATGTGTCTAGGCATCAAGTTTGTCAGGGAATGACTTCTTTACCAAACTTGATGGAATCACATGGTACATCCACCAATCCGATTGGTGGATGTACCATGTGATACCTTCCCTTTTTGGTAATGTGACTTCACCTTAAAGGGAGGAAAGCATATGGTACCTGATTGGTTGTGCTTCCCTCCCTTTAAGGTGATGTCACATCACCCAAAAAAGTGAAGGCATCACATGGTACATCCACCAATCAATGTTATGGGTTCTAATCCGGTTGTGTCTGACACTGGTACCCCCTTCATCACAAGGGTCTTTAAATTGATTGGTCTTCAGGATATATTTTAGGGTACGTGACTCATTTAAATATACTTTCTATAGACATTAGCATATCTCCCATGGTACCTCATGTATGTAAAATTTTCAGCACAGGCATCTCTCACTACTTTATTTGGAGGGAGGTTTGAGGGGACATATATACACCTGGAGATACCTATTAGGGTAGGAAGACCTGCTCTTCCTCCACATAAATACATTATTTCAGGCTCTGGTGATGCTTCGCCCTTCCTTGACCTACCGATCGTATTGTCAGAGCAAGAGTGACAACATATCTAAAAAAAGCCATTTACAGGAGATTTGGACATGCAATAATGGCTTACAGAATAGCAGAACATGCAAAATCGTGTGTAAAGTGCACTTTAGATGCGCTAAGTCACATTTTGAAGCTACCAGAATAAGCCCCTTTGAGAGTTGTAAGCTCTTTTTTGTCCTTGTTATTGGGCAGTGGCTTTAATGTGTTACATGCTCACTCAGCTGGTACTGCTAGTGGCTGGCATCATTAGGGTTCATGTTTCTTGTTTGCTGCAACCTGTTTGTTGTATTGAATTAATTTGTTAATGCATGGGGGTTATTGTTAATAAATGGGGGTAATTACCCATTGGGGTGTTTGGTCACTCATGAGTCCTTCAACGTTTTCGGGTCAAGGTCACAAGCAGCTGGCACTGGGATTTGAACTTGGGATTCAGCTGCATCAAAGACGTTGACATTCCTACGATACGCCTTCCTCTACCTCCTGTATTAATATACATATAAAATAAAAAGTTAGGGGAGAAGCGGGCATTGTACTAGGAAGCAAAAACGCTGAAACATGACTTCAACATCATCACTGCCACCATCAGGATCTCTATCAAGAGCCATATATTTTCAAAATATATAGTCACGTGTACTTTTCAATACTCTTCAATGAATATGGAAAAAAAACTAATTAACTATTTGAATTACTGAGAGGAACAAAAAATGACAACTAACAGTTTCTGTTAAATCATTATTCTAAAAAGTCTATTTTTCAAACAAAGTAGGAGTGAAAAAAAGCTTTAAAGACTTGAATAGAAGTGATTATCAGCAGACATTGTAAGCTGTATGGATGTCTTGGTACACACATCTGCTTTGAAATGATATTGCTTTATGTATATTGGGAAATTCGCAAAACAATATCTACAAACGCAACAAATCACATATGAGGCCAGGCAAGATGTGTTGTCTGGGGATTGGAGAGTTCCTTAAATCTGTATAAATTCATCCCTGATAATAAAAGGTAATCACATCATTAAACACCTACGGTATTTGTATACTCAGCACATTATGGAAAATTGCTGCTAGAATGGTTTACACGCGGTTGGATAATGATCTTGTTAATGATTGCTAACTTGCCAATCTGCATTGTAGGCTTCTTTTGTATTTATGTTATTTAGTACATTTCCAAACTCCAGTGTCTGGAAAGTCTTTAAATTGAAGCCCTTGTTCATACCAAAGTGGTTATATCTGTTTCCCTGAGGTTAGATAGAAGATATTCACCTGACCTGTGCAATCTATTCAAGCCCATAGAAGTCCTTCCTATCCATTGCCTGATTTTCTGCTTCACTTGTAAGTGTATCAGTTTTTTTTTTTTAAATCTTGGTCACATACTTTTGGGTCGCACAATATTGCACTATTTTTGTGTTTTTCTTATTTTCATATACGCTCAGAATTTGTACCCATGGTTTGGTTTAGAAGCTTTAGTAGAGTGCCGTCAACACTCTATTCCAGGGGAGGCCAACTCCTGTCCTCAAGGGCCACCAACAGGTCAGGTTTTCAGGATATCCCTGCTTCAGCACAGGTTGCTCAATCACATCGGTCAGTCATTGACTGAGCCACTGATTGAGCCACCTGTGCTGAAGTGGGGATATCCTGAAAACCTGACCTGTTGGTGGCCCTTGAGTACTGGAATTGGCCTCCCCAGCTCCATTAAATTGATATTGTTAACCTCTGGAGAATAATGTAGGTGTCTGTAAAATCTTAAGTTTATATTACTTTTGTTTTTTTTTAAAGCTAATTAATGAATGATTCAAAAATACAATGGAAACATGCAAGTGTAATAGCAGGCGACAACAATTATTGAGTTACATATGCAATACTTTGAAAACCAAGTAAGATTCTCTAAGTATGCTGTGTAACATCAAAAGAGTCACATCTAAAGTGTCTACAAGAGTTAATTTTGTAGTTGAAATTGGAGCACGATCTGGACTCTGCATTACAACTTTGCCACTGTGAGACATTAACTTTTAACATCTGATTATTTGTACACTTTTATCCTCCATTACCTGGGAAGTCTCTCCTCCTGCATCTTACTATGCCCTCCCTGTTGCCTTTTCTGTTTACTGTTTCCTCGCTCCCTTGTGAATGTGTCTGTTCTCTCCAACATCCCCACTCCTCACTGCACCATTATTTATACACCTTTCTTTCATCAACTTCTTTACCGCTCAATAAAAATTACCCACACAAATCCTCTATTCACACCCTCTATCTACTCATTCCCGCTGCTGGGGATCTCCCTAAGCCTGAAGTCAGACATACACACCTGATCTCATTCACGCCTCCCTGCCATCTCTTCCCCTGTAAATGGTGTTAACCTTTTCATTAATACTGACCTACCTTAAATCTCACCCCACAAATCATGCATCCCAATAGCCTGCACTCATGGCTATTGTCCCACACTCAGTCACTCCTACCACCCATTGTGACCAAGCACTGCCATCTACAGCACTTATTCCCTCACCTACTGTCACTGTGTTTCCCATTAAACCTCTTAGATTGTAAGCTCTTTGGGGCAGGGATTTCCTTTCCTACTGTCTGATTTTTCCTCACTTATTGTATAATTATAATTCTCTTTACTGTATTCTTTGTGAAGCGCTGAGTACACTTTTGGTGCTATATAAATAAAGACATACAATACAAGTATGCAAAAGCAGGTTGTTATAATAATGAATCTAGCTTTTTAAAAATTAATGTTAAAATATATTATAATGAAACATTAAATACTTCACTGCATTGTTGTTTGCATTCTATTTTGACAAAGAAGGTAAAACAATTTTTTTTTCTGCGATTACCTACAGTAGTTACAATGTGTCACATGAATAGACATTTATTTGTCCAAACATGCAACAAGTGTCAGCGACAGAGGAGAGAAATGAACCCACAGCGGTGTTGAGTGAAAGCTATCACCATAAACACTGTTGTACTTCCTCCTATACATAACACAATTGCCAGCCACATTATTAGCAGCATTATAGTGCAATGTTTTTTTTTCTTTACAGAATACAGGATTTTAGCTTTTGAAATGTTGTAGTAATTTAGACAGCCATAGTGACTTAGCAGGGCTTTATTCTACAGGAGCAAATTTATCTCCTACTCCCTCCCTCTCTGCTTTATGTTACTGTGTTTCCCAGCAGGTGGATATAACATAATAATATACTAAGTAGAAAACCATGGTAGGATACCATTGCAATTTTAGTTTGCACAGTATTCATTTTTTTTTTCAGCAGAGGAAACTTTTCAATATCACTGTATTTGTCCTCAGGAGGAAGCTTTACATTGATGCCGTCCACACAGCATTTGTCACATTGAGTTTGTTTCCTACAGAATACTGCAGGCAGTAATAAATTCTTCTAATGAAAATGTGTCAGGACACATGCAGACCTCCCCTGTGGTGAGTCTGGGGGTATTAGCCAAATGAACGCACTCCATATATGGTCTATGTATTGAATGTTAGTCTTCGTCATGCAACATGCTAGGCTGTAAATCAATACCCATTTTAGGCATTTCCATATGAAGATAAAGATAACTTCTGATAAACCCTGTGGTTTGTATTTATATATTAAAAACCATATTTGCTTTGAACACGAAACAGCCTTTAAAAAAAAAATCAACAACAAATGGAGTGAGTAGGGGATAAATGATTAAATTCTCACTGAATCTTCATTATCAATTCAATTGAAAGTTATGAAAGCCGTGAGAATGATCAAGCGATACAGAGCCACAGACATACACAACTATACACAACAGTAATAGACCTTTCCAGTGGCCTAATTCGAAATAATCTCATCTACTGCAAATGTAAAATTAGTTTAATGCAATCACAGTGTGAATAAGGCATCTTGTTATTTGTCTGGTTACTTTCTATGATCCAGTTTTAAGTTTCCTTACCAAGGGTTATTGAACAGACTTACTATCACTAATAATCGACTTTCAAACTTACCGCTGCCCCTTGTATGCAGATACACCTAATAGTGGTACCTACAGCTCTAGAGTGTAATTATAGAATAATAGAACGACAATAACTGTCTTTGGATGGAAAATAAAGACCTGGCATCATATATATTCAGCCCGTCCCACATATTTCCCATGTACATTGGTACCACTGAACTTCCTATACTGCACCGACACACTTTATTCGAGCAAATACCCAGTATGTACCTGGCAGATACCTGGAATGCGCCGCTCCTCACCTCTGACAAGCCCCGTTGTGTTTGCCTTCCCAGCCTGGGTTCATGCCTGGCTGATGGGCGGCTGATCTGTTAAATGATAATGATTAGGATTTAATAGGCTGCAATGCTTCGCGTGTCTACCAGATGGCATAAATTCATGAATTGTAATGCAGTATATATATATATATACTGTGCAGTATTGCAGCCAGCGGGAATAAAATGCTTCAATCCCTGCCTGGAAAATAACCCAATGCACTCGGGCAGAAAACAGTCACAAACCTCAATACACCCGGGTATACCCGAATTCGTGGGACTAGCCGAGCTCGAATAAAGTGTGTCGCCAGTGTACTTGTGTTGGATGGTGGTACTTCCAATCAATTCCCATGGAAGTTCTGTGACCTATCACGCTTACCACACACACAAGACTTTCTGTTTAATAAGTACAGCTGGTTTTACAGATCCCAAACATGTAGTGTACGTGCTAAATGGGCACATTTGGAAAATATGTATATTTACTAACTTCTTGTTACCAGCCCTTGAACTTGTTATCAGTCCTACTGTATATCTTTATCTAAGGTATCATCTTTTCTATTTGATATTCCATTATCGACTAGCCGAGCTAACACAAGGTCTATTCACAAGACATGCTACTTGCATGTATATTACACAATCACATTGGATAGATTTATTTTCATATATTAGTAATCCTTTTAACTAATGGTAATGTATGAACATATTAAATCTATATAATGTGTTGCATACTCCTTCAGAACTGAAATATACACACACACACACACACACACACACACACACACACACACACACACACACACACACACACACACACACACACACACACACACACACACACACACACACACACACATTCATTCACTAACTCAAGGCACAGTACTGGGAAAAAATGAATATTTATTTAGTCCAACAAGCAAACATTTAGCCCGATGTTTCTGTCCCCAGGCGGACCTTAGGGGCAGTATTAAATAGCTCGGGCCACACTATTTAAACCCAAATTTGGCGGGAGAGGGGGTAGTGTTAGTGTTGTTAAGCAACAACTAGTGAGTGACAGATGTCAACTTGAGGGGTAAGAAGTTGCCTTGCTATATATATATATATATATATATAGAGAAGATGATGATGATCTATATATATATAGTGGTCGACAAATCACCAAAAAATCTACTCGCCAAACAAAAAAATCTACTCGCCACCTAGTACCACACGTGTGCTGCTTGGGCCAATAGGAGCTCGCCACGATGTTAAATCCACTCGCCCGGGGCGTGCAAATGTATAGGTTTGTCAAACACTGTATCTTATACTATATTAGTGAAAGCACTGTATGTTTGCCTGCCTGCCTGCATGCATGCCTGCTGAATGTCCGGTGTCCCTAGCGGCAATCTCATTGGTCCCTTGGCCCGCCCGCCCGCCCCCGCACACCTCTCATTGGCCTCACACACTCACACCACCCCCTTGGCCCGCCCCCCACACCTCTCATTGGCCTGAGGCGGAGTGACGGGCCAAAGGTCCAAAAAAATAAATAACACACACACACACACACACACACACACACACACACACACACACACACACACACACACACACACACACACACACACACACACCTCTCTCCCCTCTCCAAATCACCTTTTCCCCCTCCCCAGCGGCATCACCTCTTCCCCCTCCCCAGCGGCATCACCTCTTCCCCCTCCCCAGCGGCATCACCTCTTCCCCCTCCCCAGCGGCATCACCTCTTCCCCCTCCCCAGCGGCATCACCTCTTCCCCCTCCCCAGCGGCATCACCTCTTCCCCCTCCCCAGCGGCATCACCTCTTCCCCCTCCCCAGCGGCATCACCTCTTCCCCCTCCCCAGCGGCATCACCTCTTCCCCCTCCCCAGCGGCATCACCTCTCCCCCTCCCCAGCGGCATCACCTCTCCCCCCTCACCGCTCCAAATCACCTCTCCCCGCTCCAAATCACCTCTCCCCGCTCCAAATCACCTCTCCCCGCTCCAAATCACCTCTCCCCCCTCCCCGCTCCAAATCACCTCGCTTCCCGCAGCTGCCACGCGGCGCGTAAGATGGCGGACCCCCTTCCTCCCTCGCGGCGCCGAGTCAGACGGTGGCGGCGCCCGGAAGTACAGGTAGGTGTCGCTCCCCACCTCCGGCGCCAAACGGAACTGAGAAAGGGCGCATCAACTGAGGTGTGTGTGTGTGTGTGTGTGTGTGTGTCACTGTCCACTGCCCCCCCCTCCTATCCACTGCCCCCCCTCCTGTCCACTGCCCCCCCCTCCTGTCCACTGCGTCCCCCCTCCTGTCCACTGCGTCCCCCCTCCTGTCCCCCCTCCTGTCCACTGCCCCCCCCCTCCTGTCCACTGCCCCCCCCCCTCCTGTCCACTGCCCCCCCCTCCTGTCCACTGCCCCCCCTCCTGTCCACTGCCCCCCCTCCTGTCCGCTGCCCCCCCTCCTGTCCACTGCCCCCCCCTCCTGTCCACTGCCCCCCCCCTCCTGTCCACTGCCCCCTCCCTCCTGTCCACTGCCCCCCCCTCCTGTCCACTGCCCCCCCCTCCTGTCCACTGCCCCCCCTCCTGTCCACTGCCCCCCCCCTCCTGTCCACTGCCCCCCCCCTCCTGTCCACTGCCCCCCCCTCCTGTCCACTGCCCCCCCCCCTCCTGTCCACTGCCCCCCCCTCCTGTCCACTGCCCCCCCCCCTCCTGTCCACTGCCCCCTCCCTACTGTCCACTGCCCCCCCCTCCTGTCCACTGCCCCCCCCTCCTGTCCACTGCCCCCCCTCCTGTCCACTGCCCCCCCTCCTGTCCACTGCCCCCCCCCTCCTGTCCACTGCCCCCCCCCTCCTTTCCACTGCCCCCCCCCTCCTGTCCACTGCCCCCCCCTCCTTTCCACTGCCCCCCCCCTCCTGTCCACTGCAGGAAATGCAGGGGGAGGAATCCATGCCTTTGAGGCGCCCCCCCCCTCCCTTTGACGCCCCCCCCTCCCTTTGACGCCCCCCCCCCTCCCTTTGACGCCCCCCCCTCCCTTTGACGCCCCCCCCCTCCCTTTGACGCCCCCCCCCTCCCTTTGACGCCCCCCCTCCCTTTGACGCCCCCCCCCTCCCTTTGACGCCCCCCCCTCCCTTTGACGCCCCCCCCTCCCTTTGACGCCCCCCCCCTCCCTTTGACGCCCCCCCCCCTCCCTTTGACGCCCCCCCCCTCCCTTTGACGCCCCCCCCCTCCTTTTGACGCCCCCCCCTCCCTTTGACGCCCCCCCCCTCCCTTTGACGCCCCCCCCTGCCTTTGACGCCCCCCCTGCCTTTGACGCCCCGCGCGCACACACTGACTGACTGCCGCACGCACGCACACACTGACTGACGCGCACACAAAGCCTGACTGACGCACGCACACACTGACTGAGGCACACACTGACTGTGTGTGCGTCAGTCAGTCTGTGTGTGTTTGTGTTTCTGCCTCAGACTCACTGACGCGCGAGCAAACACACAGTGACTGACGCACACACGCTACATGAAGCTGTAAAGGAGGGAGGGAGGGGGGGGACTGGATTGATGTGAATGGGGGACAAACAGAGAGAGGGGGGAGGAGAGAGAGGAACGGGAACATTACATCCCGGGCAACGCCGGGTCTCTCAGCTAGTATATATATATAGATCATCATCATCTTCTTCAGCCCTTGTAAATACACTGTTGGATGAAGGCCTCCCCAATGATCTTCCAGGTACTGTGATTGCAAGCCTTTCTTGTCCATGTTTCTCCAACACATTTTCTGATTTCATTATTCTGTCATACTTTTGGCCGTCTCCTTGGTTTCTTAATACCACTTGGAATCCAGTCGAGTGACTGGATTCCAAATGACTGGACTGGTCATTTTATTCTTCTGATATTTCTAGCCCAATGTAATTTACATTTTTCAAACTTGTGATGTCACCCACTTTTGTTTCCTCTCCTACCCATTCATTCTTCTTTCCTGTCTCTTTGGGTAATACCCAGCATACATCTCTCCATACTTCTTTGAGATGTGTGAGGATTCGGAATTATCTTCGCATTTAGGGTCCAAGTTTCACATCTATATGTGAGCACAGTGAGTATAATACACGTTTCCTCTTGAGACACAGTGGAAGGATCCCTTGAATGATTGTCTTGAGTCTCCCAAATGCCTCCATCCAATCTTAATTCTCCTAATTATTTCATTAAAGAGGTTCCCATCCATTGATAGTTGCAAGCCAAGGTAGACAGTTAGGTAGTTCTAATTCATTTATTTCGATCTTTGTGGAGTTGACATATTTGTTGAACATTACTTTGGTTTTACTAAGATTCATATAGAGGCCCACTTTCTTACTGACTTCAGCGAGTTCTCTGATTTGTTGTTGGAAGTCTTCTGGACTTATGGGAAAAATAACAAGGTCATTTGCAAATTGTAGGTGACTGAAGTATTCACCGTTGGTTGTTTGTTTTTTCTTCCCAATGGAATATCTTGTAACAATTCTTTAAATGTTGCTGTGGAAAGCTTTGGTGACACGGTGTCTCCCAGTCGCACTCAATTGCTAATCCTTATTGTGACGGTATGGGTAAATGTGACTGCTTTTAATAAAGGTCAAGCCCGCCATTACCCCTACCTGTCAATAATACATCTGTATTATGTGTACTGCACCGACACACTTTATTCGAGCAAATACCCAGTATGTACCTGGCAGATACCTGGAATGCGCCGCTCCTCACCTCTGACAAGCCCCGTTGCGTTTGCCTTCCCAGCCTGGGTTCATGCCTGGCTGACGGGCGGCTGATCTGTTAAATGATAATGATTAGGATTTAATAGGCTGCAATGCTTCGCGTGTCTACCAGATGGCATAAATTCATGAATTGTAATGCAGTATATATAGATATACTGTGCAGTATTGCAGCCAGCGGGAATAAAATGCTTCAATCCCTGCCTGGAAATAACCCAATATACTCGGGCAGAAAACAGTCACAAACCTCAATACACCCGGGTATACCCGAATTCGTGGGACTAGCCGAGCTCGAATAAAGTGTGTCGCCAGTGTACATACAGTCAAGTGAAAAAGAAAGTACACCGTCCATGGTTTTACATATCAGGATATAATAACAATCAACTGTTCCTTAGCAAGTCTTAAAATTAGGTAAATACAACCTCAGATGAACAAAAACACATGACATATTACACCGTGTCATGATTTAACAAAAATAAAGCCAAAATGGAGAAGCCATGTGTGAAAAACTAAGTACACCTTATGATTCAATAGCTTGTAGAACCACCTTTAGCAGCAATAACTAATCGTTTTCTGTATGACTTTATCAGTCTCTCACATCGTTGTGGGGGAATTTTGGCCCACTCTTCTTTAAAACGTTGCTTCAGTCCCTTGAGGTTTGTGGGCATTTGTTTATGCACAGCTCTCTTAAGGTCCAGCCACAGCATTTCAATCGGGTTGAGGTCTGGGCCATTGCACCACCTTGATTCTTTTTTAACAAAAATAAAGCCAACATGGAGAAGCTATGTGTGAAAAACTAAGTACACCCTTACTGCTTCCATAGGAATTGTGACGACTCAGGAGATTCCTTCCTCTCCTTGTCCCTCTCTCCCTTCTCCTGTCACCCTTTCTATTCCTTCTCACTCCTCTCCTTCACCTTCTACCTCTCTCCCCTTACCGCAGCGCGTCCCCCGCAGGTCCCGCATAACCACGCGCTCCCTTAACCCTTGCCTTGAACCTCCTCGCTCCATCTCCCCCGCGGTAGCTCCATTACCTTCCCCTGTGGTGCCATCCGTCCCGTTGCCTCCTCCTCGCATGGTGCCCGCAGCGCGGTGCTCCGTGCGACTGGTGACGCGTCCGGTATGCGCGTTCCCTCAGCCCACAGAGGACGCGTGTGCATGCTCCTCCCTGCCCTTGCTGGCCATCGCGCGGGCACAGGCCTCGCGTGCATTTCCCTCCTCTTGGCTCCGTCCTCCTCCTGCGGTCTTCCCCTGCTCTGTGCGGGCCGCGTCTATGTTGCAACCTGTGCGTGCATCCCCAGCTTACAGGGGGCGCGCGCACAGACGCTTCTTATCAGCTTTCCCCTGTCTCCGCCTCCCAAGCTGTACAGGCCATTCCCCTGACTGCCCCTTCTGTCTCCTCCTCTTCTTCCCCTGACCAATCTCCAGCTTCTCCCACGTCTCTCTCTACTCCTCCCCTCTCTGTCATTGGTGCACCTTCCTTTATAATCCCTGTCTTTCCACCTCTTCCTCGCTCTGCATAGTTCCTGTTTCCCTGTGTGTACCTGACCTATGCTGTACTCCCTCTGTGCTCCTGTTATTACCGGCTCCTGTGATACTTTGGATTTCCCTGGCTTTGACCCCTGCTGACCCTGGACTTCTCTGCTCTCTGGTATCCCTTGAACTCTGCTACACGTACGACTTCGCTGACCTCTGGCTTCCTAGGACCTGGCTTGCCCTCTGATGACTCTACCCTCTGGATCTCTGGACATTGGCTAATGGACACGACTATTCTCATGGACACTCCTTAAGCGTTGCAAGTATAGTCTAACAACTCTTCCAACAGGCCCAGCAACGCTATACCACACTCCGGGCTTGCTCCCACTGCTGTGGGTGTGTGGTATCATACCGTGCCCACCTCAGTACTGGGGTCTAGCTTGGTCTGCGGGCATACAGGCGTGACAGGAATTAAGATGCTAAGTAGCAGACAGGTGATGCTAATCAAATGTCCTTAATTAATTGATCATCAGCAAGTGTGACCACCTCAATAAAAGCCGAAGTTTTAGCAGTTTTCTGGTCTGGAGCATTCAGGTGTGTGTTAACACAATGTCAAGGAGGAAAGGCATCAGAAATGATCTTAGAGAAGCAATTGTTGCTGCCCATCAATCTGGGAAGGGTTATAAGGCCATTTCCAAACAATTTAAAGTCCATCATTCTACAGTGAGAAAGATTAGTGAAAAGTGGAAAACATTCAAGACAGTTGCCAATCTTCCCAGGAGTGGACATCCCAGCAAATTCACCCCAAGGTCAGACCGTGCAATGCTCAGAGAAATTGCAAAATACCCAAGAGTTACATCTCAGACTCTCAAGGCCTCAGTTAGCATGTTAAATGTTAAAGTTCATGACAGTACAATTATAAAAAGACTGAACAAGTATGGTTTGTTTGGAAGGGCTGCCAGGAGAAAGCCTCTTCCCTCTAAAAAGAATATGGCAGCACGGCTTAGGTTTGCAAAGTTGCATCTGAACAAACCACAAGACTTTTGGAACAATGTCCTTTGTACAGACGAGACCAAAGTGGAGATGTTTGGTCATAATGCACTGCGCCACGTTTGGCGAAAACCAAACACAGCATATCAGCACAAACACCTCATACCAACTGTCAAGCACGGTGGTGGAGGGGTGATGATTTGGGCTTGCTTTTGCAGCCACAGGACCTGGCAACCTTGCAGTCATTGAGTTGACCATGAACTCCTCTGTATACCAGAGTATTCTAGATTCAAATGTGAGGCCATCTGTCTGACAGGTAAAGCTTTGCCGAAATTGGGTCATGCAACAGGACAATGATCCCAAGCACACCAGCAAATCTACAACAGAATGGCTGAAAAAGAAAAGAATCAAGGTGTTGCGATGGCCCAGTCAAAGTCCAGATCTCAACTCAATTGAAATGCTGTGGCGGGACCTTAAGAGAGCTGTGCATAAACAAATGCCCACAAACCTCAATGAACTGAAGCAACGTTGTAAAGAAGAGGTGGCCAAAATTCCTCCATAACGATTTGAGCTATTGAATTATAAGGTGTACTTGGTTTTTCACACATGGCTTCTCCATTTTTGCTTTATTTTTGTTAAATAAATCATGACACGGTGTAATATGTCATGTGTTGTTGTTCATCTGAGGTTGTATTTACCTCATTTTAAGAGCTGCTAAGGACCAGATGATTGTTATTATGTCCTGATATGTAAAACCATGGAATTCAAAGAGGGTGTACTTTCTTTTTCACAGGACTGTATATCTATGTATTATGTTGCCTGCCCCAGCACTTCAGGGACCAGGGGTTAATTTTGTTTTCAGCTAGAATGTGGCCAAATGGGCCGTGATCTTCCTAAGTAACTGTGTTTGTTGTTGCACTCTCTCCCCCCACCCCACCAATCAATAAATGGGTAAAATTACAAACATTTGGGGGAAGGGATATTCCTAGCCAGAGGAGATAAGCTCATCTCAGAGTTAGTTTTCATTTGACGAAGTAGATTGGGAAGAAGATGGGAGCAACTGGGAGGCGCTGCAATAGACATTTGCGAGGAAGAAAGCACAGGGTAAATCTCTGCACCTAGATTTATAGGGTACCCTAGTTTCCCAGTTGTAAGTGTGTTTGTGTTGTTTTGCTTTAAATAGTTGTGGATATTCCTTTTTCCAATAAATTAATTTATAAACTCTGTATTTCTGTCTGGCGAATTGATCCCTGGTGTGTTAGTCCCGGTCTCCCGTGACACTTATTTCACTTGTATCTTCATGTAATCTAATGGTTGATTTGGCATTCTCATAAATGTTCTTTATAATATCAATGCATGCTTTCTCATCACTGTCTTCTTAATGCATTTAGGACCTCTATATTTAATGGTGGACAGTAGGGAGGGCACTCCAAAAAAGGAAAACAAAAAATAGCGCACTACGCGAGAAGACTTAAAAAGACCTCCAAATGCAAAAATAAACAGGGTGGGTAGCCCCACGTTTTAAGTAAATTGCTCCCAATGGAGACTGGAACGAAGGACAATACAGTAGGGCATCAGCTATTTTTCACCGGGAGATTTTTTGTTATGTTTAACCACAAACGGGTAAAAATCACCTTGCCTCGTCTTACTTTATTCCCTCAAGCAAGGTTTAAGGGCTAATTCTGCACCTTTACAGAGCTGGGGCTTCATTGTCCGACAAAGAGAGGCCTTCGAACACCATTTTTTTCTTGTAAATACAGCTGAACCCCGTTATAACACGGTGCTTGGGGTCCACATAATGAGACCGCGTTATAACCGGGATCACGTTATAACCAGGATTGTGAAATGGCCGCCACGATCAGCAAGGACTTACCTGGCATCTGCAGCTCTCTCCTCTCCCTGCTTCATCAGACTGTGTCCACGTGCGTGGCTTTCAATTTGACTTTCGAGCTGCTACACCACAGGGTTGGTGTGATGAATCTGACTCTATAAACACACTTAACATCTACTGCACAGTGCAATCCAATAGATGTTAAGTTTTCTAGGGGAATACAGTACTAATAATAACTTTATTTCATATAGCACTTTTCTCCCAATGGGACTCAAAGCGCATCACAATTACAGTATAGCACGAGGTACGCAGCACATAGGATATTTACATAGAGTCCCTAGCCAGAGGAGCTAACAATCTATGTTCTTTGTGCCTGAGACACAGAGAGATAAAATGACTTGCCCAAGGTCACAAGGAGCAGACACCAGGAATTAAACCAGGGTCCCCTAATTCAAACTGTGTGTCATTGTTTACAGTCAGTGACTTTACTCAATTAGCTTCTCCCTTTACCATTAGCTATATATAATCTGGTCATGTTCCAAAATCTAATAAAATACGGCTCGTTAATTGCAACTTTCCATTGAATTTGTAGGCCCTTAATTACTATGCGCCTCAATGCATAACTGTATATGAAAACGTCTGTGAGATCTTCAAGGCTCCTTTCTGTGTATTATAGGAATGACTTGCAATGTGTCTAAAACATTTGATAGTCTTATTTAAAATGGCAGCGTATAGGTAGATAAACAGTGAAGAATTAATTTTGTGTTGTGAACATTGCTATGTCCAAGCAGTATTCAGCTCCATCTGTGAATGTAGCATTGGATACATAATAAAGAGCTAATGTCCAGATAGCTTTTCTGGCACGTCATATATATCAGAACTGCAGCTTCTATCTCTAAAGCTTCCTGCAGAACAGAATCAAACAAAAACAAATTAACCTTTTTGGTTTCTGCAGCACTGAATCAATCACACCCTGCCATTCTTTCCCAGACAGCACATGCTGTAGCTGCATTCACAATATCTGTATACGCAGCGTCAAGAAAATGTATTTCTGCGTACTGGCTTAACATTGCAGACATTGCATCTTGCTGGCAATCAGGATAAATTGGATGCCTGTAATAACGTTGTAGCAAGTCATTCTTTATTGGGGAACGATGGTAATGATTATGCTTTACATTTGCATTCATTCTGACAAGATTTACTGGTGCTTGCTGGTCTGTAAATTTGAAAATGGTAACAACAGCAAAGGTCAATACAACAATAATACTAATGGTAGGAGAAAAGGTTGACAGAATGTGGGTATCTGCCTGGTTGACTGAGAAAACAATATATTCAGATTTATCGGATTTCTCATCTCTCATTATTGCCGAGACTGGCACAAGAAAATAAAGGAATGTAATGACTTGAGACGTAATAATGTTATTGTCTTCTCTTATTTTTATGATCATTCATGTCCCTTGGGATTTGTACTATGAAGTCTTTTATACCAGTGAAACTATTGGGCATGTTCTGTATAACAACCCCCCCCCCGCCCAAGATGTTTGTCTCCATTCAACAGCAGACGAACATTGTTCCTTTGCATAATGTCGGGAGAATATTACCATTTCTATTCCAGTGCATAATAATGGAGCTTTGTGTTTAGCAAAAGCTATTAATCGTGCAATCTGATGCTCAACTTTATAGCTGTGATATATTTGAGGCCATAGTCCATGATTAGAATTTTCTAACGGCTTTGGAAAACTGCTTCCGTAATGTTTTCAAATGAAATTCTGATTATGCAAAAAGCTAATACCAATATAAAACTCCACGTGTGGAATTCATCTCTACCTTGCTCTATTCGTATTAAAGGAGCAATCATGCCATAAATACAAATTGATTTTTTTAAAACTAATATTTGAACTCATGTCCTTCAGTGCTGAACTTCTCGATTTTCAGCTGTGGGGACCTTCAGGGCCTAAGATACATACTGTACTTTTTTCAAAGCTGGTGTTTTCCATGGGGTAATGAGTATGGCTCTCGGCATAGTCCAAAAGGAAGTTGCAACCTGCGTACTAGGTAAGCTTACCATTACACATGGAACAACATAATTTAACCCCTTTAATACCTGGTGCACTGCAAAGGAATGACTTCAGGCACCAAAAGGGTAACATACAACATGAACGCCCTACAAATAAAATACACAAAGCATAACAAAGCATAACATCTATATGTGCAGATATTAAACCTTTAATGTCCTAAGTGGCAAGCTAGTTATGAGTTGCACTAAAAAATATGGGAGTGAACCCAAAATGACTGATGCTGCCAAAGTCAAGTATATTAAGTGTAAAGAAAGAAACTCAATCCACTAAAAGTATGTGGCAATTCACCATTAGGACACAATGAAATCTTCAGATTATAAATTTTTGACTCACCCAGGGTGGGGGGCCCGTTGTGCCGATAGTGGCCGGGTGCAGGAAATGAAGTGTCCAGGGACACCTCACTCTTGAACCTCCTGAGGCCACTAGCTGCTGCCCTTACCCTGCCCGGTGTCTTCGGTATCCTGCGTGCGGTTGCGGTGAGCTGTTCCGCACTGCTGAAGATTTTCCTCTGTCGTGGCTTTCCCCGTGATACGGATGGCTGCAGCGTCTTCCTTCTTAGGTAACCACCGACGCGATGTCTGCGTAGGGGGACCGCTGCCTGCTCATCCGTGCACGCCGTTTCCTGCAGTGAGGAGGAGCGGTGTTGCCTCTCAGCTGATGATGCGCTCCAGCGCGTCCACACGTGTGGAGGGGGGGATGACGTCAGTCCTTCTTAGGAGTCCGTGGTGAATGCCTGCGTGCGCCAGCCAAAGCAGATACAGGTATAGAAGGGGTGAAGGCGGTCACAGCAATAGAAGTCCAGCCCAGGAACAAGTGAAATTAAAATCAGCTTTAATATTACATGCTGTACATCACAGAAGGGGCACTCTGACGCGTTTCGTCCTTCTCCAGAACTTTATCAAAGAGTGATAAAGTTCTGGAGAAGGACGAAACGCGTCAGAGTGCCCCTTCTGTGATGTACAGCATGTAATATTAATTGTACAGAGAGACTTGCCTAGACAAGTAAGAGTACCCCTTTGGAACAAGCACTCATAACATAATTGATACAAGTAGTTAAAAAAGTATGTAGGTAACCTTTACTTTTACTATAACCTTTACTATATACCAATAGTTTCCACTATTTAGCCTCACCACCCCTAGCTACGTAGTAGCCTTCCTTTCCCTTTTTGATATTTGACTTTACCCAGCGTTGTATTGAAGGAAATTTATTAACCTCTTGTTGGCTTCTCTGACAAACCGATTCCAAACGGGCCACATCATGTATTAAATTACATTGATCTAGAAAGAAAAGTACCAAATATATTACACCATCTATATACTGTCAGAGAACAACATATTAATCAGATGTGGTTGAAAGCAGTGTGATTTACACTCTATTTATGTGACACACTTCAGACCCTTTCATCTATAATATACACACCACACTGAGGCACCGTACCCTACACATAATATACTGCAATAATTAAAATCCTCTCTCTTGTCTTGTTTTGATTTTATTGCATATGGTGCCAGTCACACTATATTCCTTCAAACACCACCTTCATTAGTCTATGACTTAGACTCAGAGACAAATAGTTTAATACGTGTTTTAATTGTGTTGAGTGTTTATGTATTTCACTTATTTTACCCACAGACACTAATAAAGGTTACCTACATACTTTTTTAACTACTTGTATCAATTATGTTATGAGTGCTTGTTCCAAAGGGGTACTCTTACTTGTCTAGGCAAGTCTCTCTGTACAATTAATGATCCTCTCACCCCTGGCACCTAACCACAGACAGTAGCTAGAGCTCTCTATCCCTCCCCCCCTATTCCCCATTACTACGCATGTAATATTAAAGCTGATTTTAATTTCACTTGTTCCTGGGCTGGACTTCTATTGCTGTGACCGCCTTCACCCCTTCTATACCTAGTTATGAGTTGCGAATGAATAACTGGCCACCTGAGCTGCTAAGGGTTAATATTATGAATTTGTTTATCAGCTGTTTTAGCTTGGCTAGTCTTATCTTGCCTAGTGGCCACTCTGGCAAGATAGCAAGGCTGAATGCCAGCCTGAAGTAGGTAACAACACAACTGTTTATTTTTGTGTCGATATCTCCATGTTAAGTGAATAGCATCTGAATGAGTAATTTGGAATTGATAACTAATTTCCATGATTGCCATTACATTTACCACACATCGTGAAAATAGAGGAAGTGAAAAAAAACACTAAAAGTACTGAAAAATACGGCTCAGATAGCTATTCTGGGTCATTTTACAAAATTCAATATTTATCCATTAGAGCACTTCCAAAGCCAATGGGGAACTAGACAAAGCTATCTCAAGATCAAACCGGTTTCATATGGAGAGGAAGTCCGGTTCCAGACACAATAGTTTCTAATGACAATATTTAAAATCAAAGGGAGGAAACTCCTCCAAGGAATGAGTTATATTGAGTTTAGATGTTAAAAAGTCCCTGATCCAGTATAATGGGATAATTTGTTTAACACCGTGGACAGTTTGGGGATTTCAGGGAATTATACTACATCATTATGCATTCTGTATTCCTCTATGTCATCAAGAATTCTAGCAAACCGTTTTTCCTCAGATCCCCTTAAAATTGAGAGGGGAACGAAACAGGGTTGCCCTCTGTCCCCTTTATTGTTTGACAGAGATCTATAACCTGTAGCCATTAAATTATGTAAATCTGGAGGATATCGTGGTCTAAAAATTGGAGAAACAGAAATTACATAATTTTTTTATTAAGATATGCTACTTTTTGCATCAAACCCAGAAATCTATATCCCCAAAATTTGTTGGATTATTGAAACACTCGGTTTCTTCTTGGGATATAAAATCAGCTTTGCTACAGATGCAGCGGCCGTTATTCGAACCACTTCACGCGGTGTATACCTTGGAATACCCATGTCATGGCGTGTGATTTCTTCCAACCTTACCGCCTTTAGACACAAGTGCAGGCGAGTGCAGAAAATGGCATTTTAGTGTTCTGGTTTATAAACACCTGAAATTGACACAGTAGCACATTAGCACAGTACTGTACACATTACAATTCATTTCATTGCATTTCATTGCACACAAAGAAACAGAATCCATGAAATTCAAACAAAGCAACCGCGACAAACACGTGTGCCTGGGGCGATTGGCCGCGTTAATGCCGTGTGGAGTACAGCAGCGCACACGAAAACGGCGCCGTGATTTGTTCGAATAACGGCCGCTGCAGCTGTAAATCTGAAATACTCCCAATTGAAGTTTTGAGTCTAAATATTTTTTATTTTGATGAGTATAAGCCCTTTAAAGTTGACAATAGAAAATTTTAAATATTTGGGTACAATAATATCTTAAATAAGGAAGCCCACCGCTCAGCATTGGAAGTAAATGTCAGTCAGTGGGTGCACCTAAGGGAAGGAGTACCCACAGAGGGGGTGAAGAGAAGTGTCCCTTACTCAGTGCACAACCTCTGAGATGTCACAGTAATTGCTATAAATATAGCTATGAATGGGTCTAATTGCCCACTGAGTAGACACAATTAATGGTGGTGGCTGTAATGAATTCCTAAGACTATTACTGAATGGAGGGAACGCAGTGATACTGCATTGTCCAATGAGTGAATTACAATAATAAGTAATATTCAAGGTTGACTGAATTAACAGCACTCGTCAAGCGAGCCCGCATTGCATATACATTGCATGTGGGTGATGCTGTCCCCAGGATGGACTACCTTATTTGTTTTTACTATTTCACTCATGTAACTATTCACTGTATATATTTAGCACTTCATGATTGTATAATTGCAATAATTGCACGTTTTCATTGTCTATTGACTCATTTTAAGAGCATACTCATTCAAGTTTGAATTTTAATTAATTAATTCAGATTGAATATTGGGTGAAATACATACACAGTCCATGAAGTGAAGAGGGAGGTGCTTCATCTGTGGAATCCTAATTTCTATCCCCGTAGTTCGATAAGGGCTCTCCCGAAAGATCTAGAAGAAAATACTCTATATTATATTAAGATACTTTTAAAAGCATGGAGATATGTATGGGAAAAATAGTGGTGTGAATAGAAACCCCAATATAACAAATGTAATCATTTTGGCCAGTAACGTGTCTTCCTGCATAGAAGGTGAAGTGGTACAACCTAGTCAATACGGTCCATAATCTTTTCGACCTCATCTGCTCAACTGGGATTATTGTTTTAATGGGTTGTATGTTGAGCTCTTGGCACATGTCAGTTGCAGCAAGGGCAAACATTACCATTGTTGGCTGGTGGCCTCTCCCTTCCAGATACCTGCACAAAATTGCTCTCAAATATTGTTGCGTCTTGAAGAGATTGTTTTCTCCTTCGTACTGGTGCTTGCATAGTTCCCCTTTTTCTGGTAGGAACAGTGGTAGGACTTACTCTTTCATAGAAAAGATTCCTTCATACATTAGAGCTGGGGTGTGTGATATTTTATGGTGGGGTGGGGGGTGGGCACGGTGGTTACAGAGTCCCGGCTCTCTTCCCCAACGAATTTAAATTAAATGCCGTGGAGCGCGTGCAAGGCCTCTGTAACTTCCCTTACCTGGTCTCCGGCAGCATCCAGCGACGCATCGCCATGGCAACACGGACATCTGTTAGGAAGTTTTCCCAGTTTATGCTCCCACGCAGGGTTTAGCAGGCACTACTATCCGAAGCCCCAACAGGAATCCAGGAAGTCTGGAACCTATGACTGGAACTCATGCCTGAAACTGGAACTTACTGGGGCCACCCTCCCCACCTTTTATACCTCATTGTGACATAATGGATACACATTGGGAGGGTCAATGGCAGGTGCCTTCAATGTTACTTGGCCCCCTGACTGGTGGGTTAAATGCAACATAAGTTGTGTTACATGAAAAGAATTACATGAAACTAGCACCCTGAACACAAAGTTAACCCCTGGTCCCTGAGGTGCTGGAACCAGGCTACATATTATATTATTAACAGGTATGGGTAACGGTGGGCTTAACCTTTATTAAAAGTAGCCAAATCTACCCCTACCGTCACACTGCTATCAAATATTCCTTCACAAAGAAGACACAAACAAGTCCGGAGAGCTGTAGAGAATGAGTTGCCTATCTCTGTTTGTGTGTTTCATTCAAGGGTGTTTAAAATTAGCTTCCAGTTTGCTAATGTTTTATCACCATGGATTCTTTCCATTCTTCTTGCTTTGTGTGTTCGTTAGGAACAAATATAATTTCCTCCTTATTGTGGTTAACCAGAGAATAATCATTGTCCCTTGTAACACTTTAGCAAAAAAAAAAAAAAAACTCGTCTATTTCATTCCAAATGTTTATTGGGATTGGTCAGGTGTACAAACACAGGAAAGTTAATCGAAATACTTCAGCTCAAAAGCCTCAATGAAAACGTATAGTCGTAAAAGGCTGAAAATTTCAAAGTATGTCAATCAATTCTTCTCCTTCTCTCATCAGCTCAAACTACCCCACCCCAAAAAGACTTGCAGCTTATGAAAGTAAGATGTAGTCAAGAAAATTTCAGTTGAGCATCAACAATTATGGATAAACATAATCCTGTTTAGCTGTTCTGGAATCATGCTGCAGTTGACGTATTTCTGTTACATTGAGCCCTAAGCCTTTTAAACATCACAGCTAGCAACTTCAAGCTGCAGCAAACTGGTAACTGAAACAGCAAATCTCTCACTCTGCAACTTTTTATGCTCATGTTTTTCCTACAGCATGGTTTTGTAGTCACCATGGGATCATTTAGGAGTATACAAAACTTCAGCATGAAAAATGTTAACTGTTTCGCCAATAAAACATCTTCTACAACATTAAACTTGTTCTGTTAGCTTTGTTTTCTTTTCCCCAAATCACAGATTGGAAATTGCTCAAGCAAATAAAAAAGGCTTGTCGGAGCATCAAAACATTTGTTTTATTTTTATTTCAAAATTTCTTTTGAAAGAAGAAAGAAAGATAAAAGAAGAATTTGGACCTAGTCAATATATACCATTACACACATGCTGTAATAACGTGTTAATACCCATTTTGCTTGGTACAGTATGTTATATTGATATCTTTCTTCATCTTCATCATGTGGCATCTTGTATGAACTAAAACAATGTATGCTAAAACATTCACCAGTTGACTCTGCACCACATCTTTATCAAAAAAAAATGTGCATACATGTCAAAATGCCTTTGCTTCAAACAACTGCAAACACAAGGATTACATCAACGTTCTTCTAAAATGAATCAGGATTCTGTTTCTTTGTTTTCGTTTTGGTGATAGGAGCTAGCGTGTACTGAAAGAGAAGGTTCCATTGGTATAACTAACATTCCCTGATGAAGATACACGTTTTGTACTAACAGGTTGGATCTTGATGTATTAATTAGTGTAGGTGTAGCTTTACCTTCTATTTATTCCGACGGCGGGGATTGGAAAGCTGCCGTCAGCTTTCTGCGGAACTGTGGGAAATGGATTTTCCCCCCATGGCTCTGTAGAAGAAAATGAAACAGGTAACATCTGCATTTGTTTAATGTACAAATGAGACTGACTTGATTATCTTGATTTAATATCTTTACATAATGGGTTAGCATCCCAAATGTATATATTTATGTATATTTTTATTTATATATCTCCAGCAATGTACATAGCACTAGGACATTACAATGCAGGGAGATACAGAACAAAAGGTGCATCAAACATACACGATAGGAAATGAATGATAGGATAGGTAAAGTGGAGAGCTTACAATACTTTTAGACTAACGATTTGATTGTGTAATTGGGTCTTTTAATTATTCTATATCAAACTAACCAAACACTTAAAGAGAGAGAACGTTGTTTTTGTCACTATCATTCCACAGGTATTTAAATGACATCCTGAAGGCAGATAATCCTGTTTTAGTGAAGCGAAACTCTTAAGAAGCATATGCATTAAGCATCACAAATGGCTTTTTTGGGGCGCATGGAAATCTTATCATGTGCACCTATGTATTAAAACCACAAATACCCTAGGGTGGCGCTCCCACACAACCAGCAGTAAAACACAGTCAACAAAAACCAAGAGTGAAAAAGTAAAAAAAAAAAAACAATAACATATTAATAAATAGAATAATGTGTGTCAAATGCTATAAAACATGCGCATAGTATAAATCAAAAGCCTGGGTGATAGTTATAGACCCAGTGTGTGAAAGTGACAATTATAAAGCGACAAATAAAGATGCACTCCACTCAATCCGCCAAAGAAAAGGGAAGTTGGGGACCGCACTAAGGGAGGAGACACAGGAAGCCCAACATAGAGCAGTATTGCAATGAAAATGAAGGTGCTCAAATAAGATATCTTCCAATGGTTCTACTCACAATAGAGTATTAACATCACGCAAATCCCAATCAGTGGCAAAGGTGTGTAGAATGTATAGAGTGATCTCTTGTGGGTTGGTGATCTCAGGGGTGAGAGAAACGTAAGAGATCGTGCAGACGGTATGGGCAGTATCAAATGCAATTTAACAACTTTATCAACAATAAAAGCCCTCCAGACTCAAAACTTACAAGAAGCAAGTTATTTTAGGCATTGAAACATAAAATCAGGAACTCCCAAATATAAGGTGTGTCACGATCTCACCACCCCCGTTATCCACGGGTCTGCAGCGATCAGGCATCTGTTGTTGTCACTTCTGGTTACTGCCGCCCAGAAACAAAGACCCGACCTCTCGTGATCCTCTCACTCGTTCTCACCGGCAGGGACTCTATGCGTTTCGCTCTGTTGCCGCTTCATCATGTCCCCAACCCGCATGTAGGGATCTATACAGTATATACCCACTCTTTTAATTAATCAACTTCACAGACCTGCTGGTCCTGAAAATGGTGCTCCACGAGGATTGGTCAAACAAATGTCTGAACACACTCCACCTGGATCAGCATCACACCAGGAACAGAACATATAGATAAGACATTTGCTCCTACATTCATAAGAACATGATACCTTGGTTATTGCATTGTGGTAATATTAGTTCAAAGATTATAATATTCAATACACGTATTAGTTCAGGGATCCAGGTGAATCCAACAACTCCTTACCCTCCCATTCACTCACTTTGATCTGTAGCTGAAGGACTCCTAACAGTTCCCAGAATCTCTGTGACTTCCTTTGGCACCCAAGCTTTTAGCCACGCTGCTCCCACTCTGTGGAACAGTCTGCCTCATACAAACAAAAACAGAAAGGCCAAGCGCAACTGCCTCATACAGTTCGAGAGGCCCCTCTCTGGAAATCTATAGTTACAGGCTCCAGACATACCTGTTTACCCAGGCATTTAACTAGTGAAACATGTCTGGCATTTAATAGCTACAGAAACGAGTTCCCCAATACTGATATCTCTAATCATTAATGCGAGCTCCCCAATACTGATATCTCTAATGATCAATGTGCATTCCCCAATACTGATATCTCTAATCATCAATGGGAGTTCCCCAATACTGATATCTCTAATTATCAATGTGCGTTCCCCAATACTGATATCTCTAATCATTAATGCGAGCTCCCCAATACTGATATCTCTAATGATCAATGTGCATTCCCCAATACTGATATCTCTAATCATCAATGGGAGTTCCCCAATACTGATATCTCTAATCATCAATGTGCATTCACCAATACTGATATCTCTAATGATCAATGTGCATTCACCAATACTGATATCTCTAATGATTAATGTGAGTTCCCCAATACTGATATCTCTAATCATCAATACATGTTCCCCAATACTGATACCACTAATCATTAATGTGAGTACCCCAATACTGATATCTCTAATGATTAATGTGAGTTCCCCAATACTGATCGCTAATCATCAATGTGAGTTCCCCAATACTGATATCTCTAATCATCAATGTGCATTCCCCAATACTGATATCTCTAATCATTAATATGAGTTCCCCAATACTGATCTCTAATCATCAATGTGAGTTCCCCAATACTGATATCTCTAATCATCAATGTGCATTCACCAATACTGATATCTCTAATCATTAATGTGAGTTCCCCAATACTGATCTCTAATCATCAATGTGAGTTCCCCAATACTGATATCTCTAATCATCAATGTGAGTTCCCCAATACTGATATCTCTAATGATTAATGTGAGTTCCAAAATACTGATATCTCTAATGATCAATGTGAGTTCCCCAATACTGATATCTCTAATCATCAATGTGAGTTCCCCAATACTGATATCTAATGATCAATGGGCCTTCCCCAGTACTGATATCTAATGATCAATGTGATTTCCCCAATACTGATCTCTAATCATTAATGTGAGTTCCCCAATACTGATATCTCTAATCATCAATCTGAGTTCCCCAATACTGATATCTCTAATGATCAATGGGAGTTCCAAAATACTGATATCTCTAATGATCAATGTGTATTCCCCAATACTGATATCTCTAATCATTAATGTGTGTTCCCCAATACTGATATCTAATAATCAATGTGCGTTCACCAATACGGATATCTCTAAGCGTCAGTGTTTCAAATGGGTTGAAATTTGTCTTATGAAACCGTGTAGGTTAATATAATTAAATAAGACTATGGCTATGAATGAATTCCACATCTACTGTATGTCTAAATTGTAGTTTCAGATACGAGAGAATGTTAAACACCATCCTATGTCTAAAATGTGCTCAGCACAAACAGTGAACATGAATGAACGTCTTTTGAATTTCCATTCCATGCAAACACATGTATTTTCTATGGAATTACCCTGCCAATACATATCGTTGTCTGTACAAGAACCTTTAAGCGTGTTGTCATTGTGTTTATTCTCCAAAGAATAGCATAGCAGCAGATGTCAGGGAATGTGCTGTTTAGACCACTTTGACCATGCACCTTTTTTAGCTTTTACAAAATAATAATAATCATGTTTTGATAGTTCCCCTGCTGTAATGTTTTGCAGCTGTGCTAATTAGTAATTTTAAAGCTTGGCTGAGTTTAAGGCGCTTAATTATCCTGTGGAAGTAATTGTATAGCACTCATAGGCATTCATCCAATCAGATTGACTGACTCACAGCTTGCATCTTCTGCAGTACACTATGTCTCTTGCACAGGTGAAGCATAGAGAACAATTCCTCTTCACTGAGGCAGGGGGGGCTATGATAACATGTTAGACTTGAAACCGGAGCTGAGGAATATCAAGTGTGTTTGTTATGTAATCAAATGAATAGTAGCCAGCTCATGCCCACTGATATTTCATGAATTCTGAACTGGGAGCTCCAATTAATGTAACCCATATGAGAGCGTCACCAGACTCCGGAAGGCGTGTTTCTCCAGCATGTAGGAAACAGTGAAGACAAACTATCAATAATTATATGTATTCCCTATTAATCACGGGTATCTGTGCAGCAATTAAACTATATGCAATATTTGGTTTAACAGGTTCCGTATCCTTGGTGCTAAGTGATCATCAAAGTAGAGTTTCTGATCACACTCATATCTCATCATCATCATCATCAATCACCATCATCAATTATCATCATCATCCTACACTAGAAGAACAAATGTAGCCAAGGTTACGGCACGTGCTCACAACACAGAATGTCACACATTTCCCATAGGATTCAATGGCAGTGATAACGCAGAATATCCCACCCTGCTACATCTGTATTTTCATTTTATCATCCAGTTCTTAGTAAGCAAGTGTCTATATCATAAAACAAAAAAAAAAAAAATAGATGGATACATTACACCCAAGTTTAAAATTAAAGAGGATTAGTTAAATCTTAGATTGGATGTGTATATATATATATATATATATATATATATATATATATATATATATATATATATATATATATATATATATATATATAAACCCTGTCATCCCATAAGAGAAGGCACAAAAGCAGCAACACTCAGATAAGCAAAAAGACATGTATTAGCAGTGACAAAACAGCACACTATAAACCCATTTATAGTGTGCTGTTTTGTCACTGCTAATACATGTCTTTTTGCTTATCTGAGTGTTGCTGCTTTTGTGCCTTCTCTTATGGGAAGATAGGGTTTCTATATTGATTTCTATGGAGCATGCACCTTCACTTTACATTTGTTGCCTGGAGTGCTGGCTGCTGCTTTTTGTTGTGTATGTGTATATATATATATATATATATATATATATATATATATATATATATATATATATATATATATATATATATATATATATTAACCCAACTTTGGGATTACTATGGCCTTACTGGTTTAACTGTGTGGGCTCACACAGAGTAACACCCCTTTGTCCCATTACATGGTGCTGGGTTAATAAGCGGAAGTTAAGCCCCACTCACTTCTGCCTAGAGATAGTGATGTCATTATAGGATATATAGTTAGGAACAGGAACAGTGCCCAAATCAGATAGCTTCCCTGGAAATAGCTCCATACATTTCTCTGAATTCACATAAAGGAAGCCTATGCCTAGATGGAATTCCCTAAGCTGAAACCCTGGGGCACAGCTGGATCAGCCCAAGCGGAGGGTCCATTACTGACTCTCTCTCAGAAGGCCACAAGGGGCCTAAAGGATAATACAACTACTGTTTGAATCAATAAAGTTACTGGCGACCATCATTTCTAACCGACGCCTAATCTGTACGAATCCAGCACCCTGATAAGGTAACAAAGACTGAGCACTGCCATGTACATGGACTCTTTGATATAAACTCCTTAAGAGCCACGCAAGGAGGGACACACGCACACGCACACACACACAACAACAACAACCAGTATGCATGTCAATATGTATTTGTAACAAAACCCCTATTTTGGATCGCTATTATTAAACATTGTTCACAATAAACAACAGATAACAATAAAGCTAACATCTGAATTTAATTCTGCATCTATACAGAGGAAACCAGACTAACTGTCCGCGCTGCCTGGGGAAGCTGCTAAAACCTGACTGCAGCATCCTCAACAGCGGGCAATCTCTCCACGGGGGGTCTGTTTCGGAAGAACGGACCCCTTAGCAGCCAGCGACGGCTTTTACTGTGCCTGGAGCGGCAGGGTTTTGCTTTCTTCATGTGGCTGTGGGAGAATGAGTCATCTGTAAACACGGTGACAGCACTAAACATGCATTTATTTGTTATTCAGTAACATGATGTACGCCCATACACGAGAAGATGGGGGCACATATAGGGTTTGATATGAACAAGAGATATTGCTGCACACCAAAAAAAGGAAAAGATGCTTATATTCATCGGTGCTCCTGGTTTACGGAATCCCTGTCAGCAATGAGATAGGAAACAGGTCAACACGGATTTCTGCAAAAAAAAACCCCTATTTATTGGGCCAAGTAACCTGACCCAATAAATAGTTTTTTTTTCTCAGAAATCTGTGTTGCCCTGTTGCCTATCTCATTGCTGTCACGTATAGGGTTTACCACAAGGTTTAAGTCGGAAGGAAGTATGGATCCAGTACTTTTTTTTATAACCAGGGCTGGATTAATCTGAATTAGAGCCACAATCGTTTGAGGAAGAAGAGACTGAAATGGAAGTTTATTCAGAGCATTGTCCCTGATTTTACTTTCTTGATGCAAAAGTTTCCTATCTGCTCGCCCTTCCACCCACCGCTAGTCTTTGATTGTGGGAAACCTGTTTAAACTAGAATTGTTTGCCTGTGGAAATCTTTCAAGCAAGTCCCATTTGCCAAGTGTTTACAATATTTTATTTAATGAATGTTATAATGAAAATACAGTTTTGTAATATTGCTAGTTAGGTATAACAAAACATATTGGGGATATTGGTTATATCTGTGTAGCACCTTTTTCCCCTCCCTAAGGCTGCGGTCCCACTAACTGCTACAGTGCACACCTCGGCGTGCGCTGTGCGTATAAGCACCGCTCCTCAATGGGGCTGGGCCCACTACGCACCTTCCCGCCGTACTGCCAGGTTTTTTTGACTCAAAGAAATTGAGTTTAGAACTGGTGACAGAGGCATGGCCACGCCCCCGCCGGCGGTTCACCCAATGAGGGCGAACCAGCCACGTGAGGTCATGACCACGCCCCCGCAAACCTCCCACCACGCCCACTCCCATCGCAATCTCTCTCTCTCCCTGGAGGACCGCAGATCGCGGTTAGCGCTGTGCACGCACCGCCCCCCCGCCGGGCGCGTGTGCCACAGTGCTAACTGGGACAGCAGCCTTAGGGAGATTTGGTAGCTACAGGGTGTGCTGTGGTGCTGGTTAGCTCACCTCTGACCTTCCAGGAGGTCTGAGTGCTCCGCATGATGGGGTAGGGAGTAGCAACAGGTCAGGCTTTTGTCTTCTGGTTCTTTGTACAGCGCCTCCATCTTATGAGGGTCCTGCCAGAGACAGGATAGGTCCCCATAGGCACCTTCTGCCCCCCCTGAATGACTCCAGGCTCAGACAGGGTATAATCAACTGGTCTTTATTGCAGTACACCGCATGCCTCCATGCTCTCTCCTGGTCCCTGGAGCAGACCCAAGGGGCTTGAGGCCCCAAGAACCCCTCCTTAGCTCCCTTACCCCCTGATGGGGCAAAGGGGATGCGCTCCCACTCAACTGAGGGAGGGAAGGGAAGACACACAATATAGTGGAGTCTCAGCTTTTATACCCGAGGGAGGGGCTTATAACTCTTCCCCATAACAGGGCAGGTTCTAGCACTGACAGGCATCACACCATCTGCATGTGACCTAGTCAGTACCCTCCCTAGGCATGACACTCCAAACTGCCGATAGGCCTGCACCCGGACATGATAACATCGTAGCTATCCAGGCTGTAATTGCAAGCTAGGCCCTGTGCAGTAGTTTAGCCCAAACACTGCCTGTTCCTATCAGGACTTATAGTGTTGAGGCCAATGGAAAGGCTATAGCCAGGGGCTCTAGGCTACATCTGTAATGCAAATATATATATATACATGTTTTACTCTTCTTGCCGTAAAAAGCAGAAATATTTTAAAGTATCTTAGCACATTATAGCCTAGACTTCGCCCAGCATAACATAATACAATCACAAGAGCTTACAATCTAATGTTTAGTCACATTACTCAGAGTAATTGTTAGAAGTGAGGATGATGAGATCAAACCAACAAGCTTATGTTGTCACAACCAACATCTTAGCTGCAGTGATATACCTATTTCAGTATTCTTGTCTGGAGCCATTTTATCTATTCTTAGTAAAAATAATTGCCTAAAAAGTTCCCAGCATTGGCAAGTTAGCTGCTTCTCAAGATTCCATTAGGCTTTGCTCTCTCCCACTGTGCTACCGCAGCAGCCAGCAGTTTGACACACAAAAGTCTTGCAAGTCTTGTGACCAATTGATGAAAGTTCTAGCTTTGAGGACATGAATCATTCACAGTCTTCTCAATGTGAGATATTACAAAACAGCTGTTAGAAGATCTACTGTACAGTAGCAGCCAGTCACCAAACTGAAAAACACAGAAAACAGGCCTATGCTATATGCTTTTATCGAGTTTTCAGATAACTGGGATGAGATGGGATGAGTTTTTTATACTGTAATACAATTTGCTTCTTCATAGCAAAAGTGGGCAATGTATTAGGTCCCAATCATTTTTTTATGCTTGAGGCCATTGACAGTCCAATGAAAAAGAGACAATATATAAACCATTATTTTTTTATTGGACCGGCATTGAGGAGAAAATGTTGAGAATTTCATGCCCCACTTAAGCTGCCAATCCCTGCCAAGGCAGGTGAAGGTACGTCCCGGGAAGGATGCAAGAGGCTTCGATGGTGAATGGTCCCATCTCTCACCTTTCCGGGTATGCTTCTGTCCTTTAGTTATAGCTGGGGTAGACAAAATACGCCCCCCCTCTAACCATTTTCTCCGGCCCGTCACAGGTAGGGCCCCCTCTCTTCAAACTTTTCTCGCCTTATGTGGCGGCTGCAAGCGCGGTAGCGGAAACAGCCCACCCAGGTGGGTCCTAATATGGAAGTTAGGTCCCATCGGAAGCTCAGCAACTTCCATAATCACTGTGTGGGTGGGCTCCCTCTGTTGCCGTTGCGTTAGTACAACAAAAAAAGACGGTGTAAAACAGCGCTAAATGAAATAATAAAAATCTATCACAAAAAATAGTGAACGCAAATATTAGTGAGATAGGCCGTCTGGTAGGTACTGATAGTACAATCAGACAAAAAGAACATAGAAAAAAGAAAGATTACTGGCGCCTTTAAAGTCCATTGAAGGAATATAAAATTGATAAATAAAATGTTCAAACCGTAACCTGAACAGTCCCAATATTGTCCTTCGACGTATAAAAAGTGGAGAGGTGGAAGAACAGCTCTCACCGTGCAGCAGTGCAATATGTGGAAATAAAACAAAACAAATTATGGTGCAGTATGCCAAACAATCTATGCTGACATATGTCCAAAGATTACCAACAACACAAACACCATCCCTGAAGAAGTGTGCGCATGCGCACGAAACGCGTTGGGAAGTTTTCTCATTCTTTTAGAGCTGCTTTTGGCTAAGGAGGACATTGTGTAGTAGCCGATCCAGGTTTCCAAGGGGAGGAGAGAGAAAGGAGCACCGTTCCAGGAAGTCCCGCCTTGTGTGACGTAACATCCGCCCGGAAGTCCCGCCTTTGAGTGATGTACCGTCTACCCTGTACACGAGGGGACTCACAGAAAGGCTCTTCGATATCACCACATTGGACTACCAGTTCTGTGTATACCTCCATTGCCTGCTTGCTATTGTTGTCTTGTAAGTAGGGTCTCAATTTTACCCTCTCTGGACCTGCTGCAATTCTTTATACCCTCCGGAACCCTTTATTATATGATTATTATTAAATAGCTTTGTGTTATATTATATGCCTTTCTACCGTTGCGTTAGTAGAAGTACTCAAACCTCAGGTAAAACTCTGGAATGGAAGAGAGGGGCGGAGGGGGGAGAGAGAAAACTGAGAATGGGGAGAGGAGAGGGGTGAGGTGTGAGAGAGAAGGGGGAAGGAGAGGGGTGAGATAGAAGAGGGAGGATGGGGGAGTGAGAGTGGAGTGAGAGAGAAGGGGTGAGAAAGGGGTGAGAGAAAGGGGTGGGAGAGGAGGGGGAAGAGAAAAGTGACAATGGGAGGAGAGAGAAGGGGGAGAGGGAAATGGGTAGAGAGAGAGAGAATGAGGGGAGACTGAGAGAGGAGAGTGAGACAAAAGGGGGAGTGCGAGAAAGGAGGGCTTTGAGAGAGAAAGGAGGGGGAGTGAAGGGAGTAAGAGAAAGGATGGGCATATAGGGGAGGGGATGCAGGTGAGACAAAGAGTATATGAGGGAGAAGCTGGAAAGGAGGGAGCATGTGGTGAGACGTAGGTGAGGAAGGGACATGTAGGGCAGAAGCTGGTGAGGAGGGGAGCATGTAGGGCCACACACTTAATGTAGATTAAGTGTGTGGCCCCCAAAGATTACCAAAAGCTCAGGAAGTGGCCCCACAGAAAAAATTATTGCCCACCCCTGAGTTACAGCATGGCTGGGAGAAAGGAAGATAGGAGCATGCAGCACTTGTCATGAGTCATTCTTCACCATTGCGCACCCTGTGGCCCACCTGGCATTGGTCACCTCTCCTACATCCTACCCAACTTCCCCACTTGGTGCATTGGATACCCATTTCTGTGACCCAGATGCCACCTTGTCTACCCTTCCTAGATGCCACCTATATAATCATCAGCAGCCCTTGTTGATCCGCTGCTGGATGAAGGCCTCCCCAATGATCTTCCAAGTACTGCGGCTGCAAGCCTCTGTTCTCCACATTGCTCCAAAATGTATCTTATTTCATCCTCCCATCATACTTTTGGTCATCATCTTGGTCTTTTAATCTCTCTTGGAATCCAGCCGGGTACCATTTTTGCCCAGTGATGGTAATTTCTTCTAGCAATATGTCTGGCCCACTGCCATTTTAATTTCTTCACTCTTGTAATGATGTCACAGACTTTTGTTTGGTTTTAAACCCATTCATTCATGAAAGTGATAGAAGAAAAAACAAACAATTTGACGTCTATTCAATAACACACTGGCTTTGTGGAAAAGTTCCCTTCTAGCTATGCATATTTCCTTTTCAAGTGCTGCTATTTTGTTACAATAGAAAATTCCCAGTGCAACTAAGATGCTCCAAGCGTGAATTTACAAAACAACATAGACCCTTGAACATCGGATTAAACTCCAGTTCTTTATTCACAGCTCTAGTGTGTAGAACTGTTTTGTCAATAACGCAGAGGGAAATTATAAGGGCTTCTGATTATTATGACATGTTACATACAGTAATTTGAATATAACACTTTTTATAGAGCAGCATGGCAATGTATATTTAGATATACAAAAATGTGCACATCCCAAATTATGATAACCTCTATATTGGGTTATTTATTACATTAACATTTGTGGCCAGAATGCTGCCATTCATATAGAAATCAATGTCTAATTGTGAGGATAAAGTTAGCCAGGCTAGGGAATGGGTGGCTATGACCAGTGTTGCCCCTTCCTCCCCACACAAGCAAATTCAGTAAGGTACCCTAAAGAAATTCTAGTTCCCTTTCTCTATTTGTTGTTCCCCTGTTTGTCCATTAACTTTCTGTCGTTCTTTTTCTTGAGTATGTTTCTCTTTTTCACATCATGTACTCACCCCTTGCTTGATCCTAACTTGCTAATCTATGCATTTCTACATCGACACCAGTGTTTCTTAACCTTTTTATTTGGTAAAGGAGCCCTATAATTATATTATGAAATTCAGAGTAAACCCAACTCTCTCTGAGATCAAATGCACTGTAATGTGATATCATTTTCGAATGACCTGAAAATTGCAGGGAACCCTTTAGGGACGCCCGGGTAACCCACGTGTTCATAGTAACCCTTGTTGAAAAACACAGGTCTGCACAATTCCCTCTCACAACTTTACACAATACACATGAAAGATATATTGTGCACCAGATCACACTCTATGGTCCACAGCTACTAAATGGTGCTATGTGTTAGTGCTTTAGTGCTGGCTAAACATTATTTTGTAACTCTGGCCACTGTCACATTCATGCACTGGCACAGAGCTGTCACATTCATGCACTGGAACAGAGCTGTCACATTCATGCTCTGGCACAGAGCTGTCACATTCATGCACTGGCAAAGAGCTGTCACATTCATGCTCTGGCACAGAGCTGTCACATTCATGCACTGGCACAAAGCTGTCACATTCATGAACTGGCACAGAGCTGTCACATTCATGCACTGGCACAGAGCTGTCACATTCATGCACTGGCACAAATCTGTCACATTCATGAACTGGCACAGAGCTGTCACATTCATGCACTGGAACATAGCTGTCACAATCATGCTCTGGCACAGAGCTGTCACATTCATGCACTGGCAAAGAGCTGTAACATTCATGCTCTGGCACAGAGCTGTCACATTCATGCTCTGGCACGGAGCTGTCACATTCATGCACTGGCACAGAGTTGTCACATTCACGCACTGGCACAGAGCTGTCACATTCATGCACTGGCACAGAGCTGTCACATTCATGCTTTGGCACAGAGCTGTTACATTCATGCACTGGCACAGAGCTGTCACATTCATGCACTGGAACAGAGCTGTCACATTCATGCTCTGGCAAAGAGCTGTCACATTCATGAACTGGCAAAGAGCTGTCACATTCATGCTCTGGCACAGAGCTGTCTCATTTATGCACTGGCACAGAGCTATCTCATTCATGCACTGGCACAGAGCTGTTACATTCATGCACTGGCACAGAGCTGTTTCATTCATGCACTGGCACAGAGCTGTCTCATTCCTGCACTGGCACAGAGCTGTCACATTCATGACCCCCAGATGAAGTCTTTGGACGAAACATGTTGGGATTTTTGACTCTCTGAGGCCACTACATTAACCCTATACTATCCGGATTGGCTGGGGAGGCTGTGACATGTTGAAATGGACGGAGGACTCTGAGCTCGGGTGAGAGGCGCTGAAGGAGGAGACCGGAGTTTGCATGTGTCTCTACATGCCCAGCAGCTGATTTGGGATCAGTAATTTCGGGAGAAGGGTTGAAGTGCGCCCGAAATCACTTCTTCGTATACACCAGCGGGGAGAGTGTCAGTTTGTTTCCCCCCCCTGTGTTGTTTGTCATCATGAGTAAATGTAAATACACTATACCCTTTGCATTTGTGTTCTTTTGAGGTTAAAGCTGCAGTTCAGTCAATATCCTGCATGTGTGTTTTTTTTAATAAATCAGTTCTGTAGTAAGAAAAAATACTTTTAGCATTTTCTGTTTTAAAAAAAACAACTTTGAAAGACCAATTTTCTTGTATTCTATTTTAACAGCCATTTGCCTAGGCACTGCCCCTTCATGTCCTGTCACAAGCCCTGGCACACCCCTTTGTCAGCCCTGCCCTCCCTCTAGCACGTCAGTGCAGGATTGCTCATGAATATTCATGAGCTTCCACTGACTGACAGAAGCAAATAAAAACATATGCCAGCTCTAATTATGTCACCAAATTTCACCTATCAATACATGGAGAATGAATTGACTGGCAGCTATACAGTTCTTTAGGTAATTAGAGATTGCACACATGAAACTATTGAAGTAAAAAAATAAATTAAAAAAAAAAAGACTGAACTGCAGCTTTAACCAGGAGTCCACGCACCTGAGGAATTCTACATATGGAGTGACAGTATTATGTGTTTTCAGTGCAATACATCACTGGGTTTATTTGCACATTGCACTGTTTATATTTGGTTACTTTGCGCCACGAGCACTTTTTGGTTGAGGTTAATGTAATTGCGGTTTGGGGAAACCGCAGGTGTTCAGACAGCAGCTTGATTTTATCACAATATTTGTTGCGTTTAATTAACCCTTTATCTGTCACTTGTACACCCAATAAACGTTTGGCGTGCTTTCAGCTGGATAGTAAAATACCAAATAATGCAAATCCTAATGGAGTACTAAAAATGTGAAACTTAGGTTGGCAAAGTTTCTTTAAGCAGTATAAAAATGGTCATTTTTTTTATTCGCTGAGCCCTTAAATACTCCATGAAAATGATATTGTATAGAATTACCTACCGTTGAAATGATAATCAGTATGGCTTGGCATTTTCCATTTCCAGGGATTCTGCAAGAAATGCCTTCTCAACCTCATATGATCAGGGCCGCTTTATACATTAGGCCGACTAGGCACAGTGCCCCGGGCCTACGAACCGTTTAGGGCCTACAATATTTCACTTGAAAAAATACCAAAACAAAAAAAAATCACCAAATAAGAGAAAACAGCCAATTTTAATTGAAAATGCCTTTGAAGTATTGAAACCTTTCAATATCGAAACAAAGTATCGATGCCAAATATCGCTAGTATCGAAAGGAACACACAAACGATGAAATTAGCATAAAAATGAGTACAAAAATCGGACACACAGGCCTCTAGAAATAAAAGTGACTAGGGCCTACGAAGGTCTTAAAACGGCCCTGGCATATGATGCCTACTAATATGTTTGAAGAACGCGATGACATCATGATTTGAAGCTTTGGAATTGGTTTATTAAGAAGGGGAGTTGTCATAGAGGATTGGAGAGTGGAATGATGAGGTGTTTTGCAAATATAAAGAATGTACAATTGTGTTTAATGCCAGTTTGGGTGCGTTAAACACATAAGCGGGTCAGTGAGGAAAGAATGCAAAGCTGCAGTGATCGGGGGAGACTTAAATCATTTATCAGACCAAATTAATTAACATTTTGATTGAAATTTAGTTGTTTTTTTTTGTAAAGTATATTAGTGGACATCCCTATTTCTGCACATTAGAAAACTACTGGAATCATTCAGAATTACTCCCCATCAAGATTATAAAGGAGTAGTAAATGCAATTTGAAATCGAAGAAAACTGTAAGACCCACTATGTGATCTATATAATAGACAAAGATAAGTCAAAAGGTAGAGTATTTATGTCCGACAGTAAAATGGACTTGGCACTGAGTTTCATTTTCACACAGGTAAAGGCCTTGGCAAACCCAATGGAAGTTCTCTGCTCTTAACACAGTACATTAATTTCACACAGCAATTAAAATGGTGTATAGAAACATTGGCATTTTCGCTTGCTGAATTGCTGCACGCAAAGCAGATTATCAAAATGCAGAGTTATATTTCACTTTGGCTTATGTTAATATTTGTTTCTCTGCAGTGAAACATACCTCTATTCAGCAGAAATCCACGTTTAAAGAAGCAATACTACTTTTCAACTTTTTCATTTTCTTCTTTTTTTTATTTATTATTTGTATATGTAAAGCAGATGACAATATACATTTCTTACATAAAATGGCAATCGTTTGGTGCTTCTGTTATAAATCTGTCAAAATACTGATTGTGTGCCTAACATTATGGCTGCTTCAGTCAGTGTAACTCAGCGGCTACAATGCATCCTTATATTTCTAAGGTAACATTATTTATTGTTGCAGTTTGCAGCTCAAACTGCTGGGAACATTTGCAACAAATGATCCCAAACAGGAAAGTGTTGCAAAGATCTTGCGATGCTGGGGAGGTGGCTAAACTGGCTATAGAAATCAGAATGCTTTAAAACTCCCAAAAATGGCATTAAGAGTTGAATTTAAAAAAAGAAAGAAAAACAGGTACTATTATCTAATACTACAGAACTGAATTATTTAAAAAAATAAAAAACATACAGTATGAAATGTCACGTTTTGCTGCTTTAAGTCCATGGGCCTTTTGCTTAGATCTGACCATTCCTTTTTGCAAATCACAGCCCTCAAGACACTAACCAGCGTTTTACAGCAGTTGGCACATAGCAGATCTAATGCTTTTTTTAGAGCTTTTGGTAAAATATACTAAACTCATATTTTCATTAATATAGACCAGGGGTGTGCAAAGTGGGGGGCACGAGATTTTCAGGGTGGGGGGTGGGGGGGGGGGTTGGACCAGAGCTTCCCTGAAGGCATTTAAAATGAATGCCAGGGATCGCGGGAGGCCTCTGTAACTTATTACTTACCTTGCCTTCCAGCGACGCGTCTCCGTGGCAAACCGGCGTGAAATGACGCCGCGAGGGTGACAGGATGCCACGTTGGCAACGTGAAGTCACATGACGCCGCAACAATATTTGATGCCAGAGCCGTGCGTGGGGGGTGGGCCCGAGCCGGAGGGGAAAGGAGACGGGGGGGGGGGGGGGCACATGAAGGAAACTTTGTGCACCCCTGACATAGACCCAAAGACCAATGATTTGACAAATGAGCATAGACTATGCACACTGCCTGAAGGCATGTTTATTTTATATTGTCTCAGGGCTTTAAACAGATAATAGTTCCGGTAAATACAGATGTATCCGTTATTATTACTCCCGTTAACATGTAAAAAACAAAAGCGTTAAATGACGCCAAGAGGCGCATTATTCCGAGCTTCCCCATTTGTTTCAACGGTGTCCTGTTAAATGATGTGCCGGCTTTGACGCAGAGAGTTGCGTTAACGGCGGCCATGACACTGGCCATATCTCTATGTCTTTCATATATCGTTTCTAAGTCAAAACTAATCTCGTGCTTACAGCCGCGAGTAAAATCTCCACTGGGATACGACCAGGCTTTGTTTACTGAAGCGGGGTGAATGATAAAGTTTATAGTGCTCTGATGGGCTACCTTTACTGAAGCGCTGCTGCTAAGCTGAGAATTTTTATTTGAACTTGAAATCCTCTTGTTTTATTATTAGGACGTCGTTGGCTTCGGTGTTTTGAATGATTGGACTTACATTCAAACTTTGCAGGGAAAAGCATGCCGGACTGGTTGTAAATGTTAAAGCGGGCTCCTGTTTTCAGTTATCATCGTTTTCATGCGCTTTCATTTTCCTGCATCACGTATTCCATTGATTGCATATGAAAAGATTGCAGAAGTTAACTTATTTATGACCTGATAAAACTTTTAACCTACTGCAGTAGAAAATGTGATGCATTTTCAGTGTACGATATAGATCAGAGGTGGACAACTTCAGTCCTCAAGGGCCATCAACAGGTCAGGTTTTCAGGATATCCCTTCTTCAGTATCAATTTGGAGAAAAAGAACCCAGTCTTATAGCACTCATTCACAACAAATGTATAGTGATAAATTTAAAATACTTTATTAATAACTATGAATAAAAAATAGGGTGTTAAAACGTAATTAAATACTATATAGAACAGCACGTGACTGTATCCTTTTGTAACCCACCCTGGTATAGGTGCTCGAGGACATGCCTGTCTGTCAGGTGAGTGGATCACAATTCTTTCCCTGCACACGCGGGAAGCTTGTTTATTCAAACACTACAGCACAAGGATATTGATCCGCGTCAATGCATTTAAGCTTCTCCTGATGTGCATGTTTTCATCTGGGATCGCGCTATATACTATTATCGCGGGACCCTCTATGCTCCCAGGAGTCTTTGATCCACTCACCTGACAGACAGGCATGTCCTTGAGCACATCGGCACTGATATAACCAGGATCAGTGCTGATGTAGGGGACTATGCGATCACCAGTTAGACCGGCTCCCCACTTCACAACTTTGTGCATACTATTGCTCTATACTCCTAGAGAGGGGGGATGGGGTGTTTTGGGGCATTGACCTCACTTTACAATTAACCCCCTGTGTACCCTACTCCAGTACTAGCTTTTATTGTTGGCAAGTGCATCTATTTTTTACCTGCTGAGTAGCTTCTCAGCTGTTTATGTGCATATATTAACCCTAACAGTTAGCGCAACTATCATACTCACCCACGCAACACTGTTGAGGTTGCTCCTACATTAGCCTCCACCTTCTGCGCACTATATGACCCTGTCATGCTAAGGGTGATTACCTATGTGCGCAAAGTGTATATGTGTGGCAGCCAAGATTATACTGTGCCAAAACTGTAAGGGGCAATGCACCAACACCTTTATAACAGCAGATATCACCAATACCTTACTCACAGTACTAAGGGAGTGCCTATTTGGGTTCACATCACCTCCAAGGTGTTTTGGTAATCTCCTTTAGATGCTCTAGCTTGCTGACAATATACACTATACTTTAGTGCTTGCCTAATAGTCTGCACCCAAGAGAACGGGCAATATATGTCCTTAATAGAGATTTAGCTCTGATAGTGCTGGTAAACTTATATAGAAACCAGTGCAATCTTTATCTGGGGGAGATACTTATAGGTCTAACCAAGCGCATTACATGCCACATTACTATGAGTGTATCTTTCTAGAGCGCACTACACGCCTAGATACACTCACATAGAGACAGTCCTTTCGGTGGGCTCTCTTTGGCTCCTCTCCTATATTTTAGGTAGCTATAATCTATAGCATCTGATCTCAAGTACTAATCAGGGATCACACCATATCTACCCACCTATACCAGGGTGGGTTACAAAAGGATACAGTCACGTGCTGTTCTATATAGTATTTAATTACGTTTTAACACCCTATTTTTTATTCATAGTTATTAATAAAGTATTTTAAATTTATCACTATACATTTGTTGTGAATGAGTGCTATAAGACTGGGTTCTTTTTCTCCAAATTGATACTATCACGTCTCCATCCAGTCAGCACCTCACAGGTTAACACCAGCAGTGCGGGTTCTCTTTACGTGTATCCCTTCTTCAGCACATGTGTCTCAATCATTGGTGGCCCTCGAGGCCTGGAGAGGACCCCGCTGCTGTAGAGGAAGGAAAAGATTACAAACACTGATCAAGCAGGTTGGCCTTAGCAGCTCACACACAGCTATGATGCACATCATGCATTTTGGCTTTAAGTTTGTATATAAAAATCTCAGCTCAGATTTTCATCAGAGTGAATAGGCTACAACCAGAGACTGAGAGGATTGAGGTAACAGTACAGCTGCTACAAAAAGAGGCGCAGACTCCGCTTTGTGGCAACAGAAATTTGACGACTGCTAATCTGCACCCGTGTTTAGAATCTTCTCCAAATACAATCAATGTATTGTTTGTTTAATATTTCTTTTAGTTTAATTTTCCTCATAAGCATCCAATCTGGGAAAGGTTTATTGAATTTTCCAGAAGACTTGGGCCCATATTTACTAAATGGGGCTATGTCATAAAACAGTTCACAGCCCATTTAAATGGATGGCCCATAAAGTCTCGTATTGCAACGGAACATGTCTTATGATATAACACATCTTAGTAAATTCAGACCTATATGTTTACAGCTGTACTTGCATCTGGGGCCTCCACATGCTTCTTTGGGTCTATAACCTTATTTCTGAAACAGCTTAATGGGGACTGACTCTTCTGGCTTCTGTAAGGGCTGAGTATGGGAAATATTCTTTAGTTAGTGCTTCACTGGGCCTATTCTCCAACACCGTGTGTACATACAATGCCCTTTTAAATACATTGTTTACTTGTATCATTTGTATGATATGTAACATGAATACCAGCAGCATAGAGTTCTATTTGCAAACTAAAATCTAATCTTATGCTCCTGACTATAAATTAGTTTATAGTCTATTACTAATATGCTTTACAGCAAAATGGTTCCCCAAATAGCATAATTTCCCCTAACCTGATTTATAGGCAAGTATATTTGGATTGAGAAAAATAGCAATTTTGCCATTTTTGACTAATTTCTGGCAGCTTTCTGCTATATTACGGTTCAAATTATTGCTAGGGATATTTTCTTCTTTATTCTTTTGCTGTCTCTCTGGTAAAAATCACATTGGACTCACCGGCACTAATTAAATGTATCATTATTCCTGCTTCCGGTTCCTCAACGAATCATTCACGAGTGACAAACCTCTACTACTGATGTCAATCTCGTGGCAAAACCAGTGTCTGTAACTTTTGCGCAAGCTGATTGTTAGGGCCTAACCAAAAAAAGTGCAGTTCCAGTAAAATACATTAAGAAGGTCAAGAGCTGCAAAAAAAGAAGACAATATTGTCTAAACGTCACTTCTTTTTTTCCTTACTGCAATTAATATATTACCTAAAAAAAAAAATACACACCATGACAAGATAAAGAATAGAAAATGGTAATAAATTGCCCTTCACATTGTTTGCTATTTTACTCGCTCCTCCAAATCAAAAGATGTTTTTTTTTAACCGGTTAAAATGTTGTGATTAATGCATCAATCTTGCTGTACTGTGCTGTGTAATGTTAGGTTACGCCTAATGCTATAACCAGATGTTCCAGGATGTATTTACATTGAATCACCAGCTTACTGAAATCACGCGTACGTTAAGATGCCAGCAATTACTTTTGAATCCTCGGGTAATGCATTTCGGTGATTCCGTGACCAGAGTCACTTCTCAACTGGGATCTGAGTGAGAGGCTTTTTATGAAAGATGACATTTTAGCATCTAGTTTCAAATGCCTGTGCTATTTTCTTTCTTTATATGTGCAGTTATTTAAAATGGAAGTTAATTACTTGTCACATTTTTCAGTTATTTATTATTACTTTGAAAGGGAATTTTTAACAACTAGACAAAATGCCAGACTCTTGCAAAGATAAATATTTAGATGTTGTTGTATGGTTTTAATGGGTAAAAAATTGGGAGAGAGGACTGTGCTCTTCATCCGTTTTCATGGTTATGTTGTCCAATGGGATGCTAACGCACACAAGTCACGTGCAATTTTTTTTACTAGTGTGCCAAAGACAGAACAGCGGTGTTACAAAGCAGCTAGTTTTGACAGCACTTCAAAATAGATATGCATCTTGTAGGTTTGTTGAGATGTAGTCAATCAAAGTTAAATTCTCTTTTTAGTTTGGTTCAGTCTCAGTTTGTACATATGATGAGGTATTGAGTGCGGCCTTCACTTGAAGCAGCATTTCCTCTTGTCCGTTGGTATTTGTTTTTGTTTCAATAAATGCAGCAGCTCTATACATTTACAGCAATGCAATTATCTAAGCTGCGGGTCGATCCGTTCTCTTGCAATCGATCGGCGAAGATCCATCTTCTCAGGGCATGCAATATTGCAAAAGAGGAAGTGGTGTGGCTTTCTGAATGGCTGCTGTAGCAACCCAAGGAAGCTTATGTAGCCCTCTTTCCCCCTAAAAGAGTCTACTGGTACTGCTGTTACCTGTTGGCTCACAGAGGACCCAAGCCTCCACCACGGGGAGCCTGGGGTGGTATAATTATCGTCTTTGTGCCGCGCCTCCACCTGCAAGGAATTCCGGCATAGTGGGAGAAGCCCCTCATAGGAATCAATAGTAATAGTAAACACACACAGTATATAATAACAACCTTTACTGACAGCACATATAACATAACACCACCTCCCAGTATAATGAACACCCTGCCCAGTACCACCAGTGAGTGTCCCAAAGTACATCGGGTGCTAGGCCCCAATACCCTGATGTCCCTTTCCCAGTGTCCAGCCCACCCAAAAGTGTAGAGAGTAGCGCTATCCCGTAAACTGTTGGTGCACTTGTTGAGGTACCTGCCGAGTACTCCAGTACTCGGTGCGGCCGACTTAGAAATGATGATCCGTCTGATCCAGCGACGTGGCCCTCCGCGATGGCTTCCGCCTCTGCGTTGGGTAAACTCCTGTAGGAGGGTCTCACCTTTAAGAGTCTTTGATAGCACCGCAGTTGTTTGGTCCCAGACCACAGACCGTGATCACCGCACGGCGTCTTCACTGTGCCCCTGACACCATAGTAAAATGGGAAAGCATCCCTATCTAAGGGGCTTTCCTGCAGCAGCCACAAGTGACACATGAGTTGTGCCTATCTGGGACCTTTAGGGATTATCTGGCCTAGTCTGAGTGCCACTGACACTCAGACCCTCAATTCCCCTTGTCTGCCCTGGCTCCAACTCCTTAACTCACTCCCTCACTAACTGACTACTTGACTAACTGCCTTAACTGTCTCACTGCCCTAACTGTCAGCGCGAGCTCCCCTTACCACAAATGCAGCAGACCTATTGGCTGCTTGTGTTCCACCAGACTGCAGCTTCTGAGGCTGCTGGGGGTTGTAGTCCCCAACGATCTATTCCCCTAATGGCCGCCGCTCCTAAGGTGCTCCTGCGCATGCACAAGCTCTGTAATGGCTGCCGCAATTACTGGCACCTCTCTGCGCATGCGCTGTGTCTCGCGCACACACGGCTATACTCAAGATGGCGGCGCCCTGTTCCTCCGTCCGCCGCGGGACTCCGGCGACCCGGTCACCTTGTCTATCAGCCCGCAGCTCCTGCACATCTCACGGGAGTGTGCACACCCCATCTCCGGCACCAATGCGCCGCTGCAACCTCCCCACCCCACTCCACATGAGGTAAGGAGAACCAGAGGAAAACAAAAGGGGCTGACGGAAAAGCCTATAAGGAGACCTGGCCACACTTAAAACATTGAAAATCATTTCAAAGGACATACAGTAAGGTGTGGGGAAAAAAGAAACCAACCACTTGATGACATAGATGCCAGAATATGGGTTTCTACGTCATGAGGGGGAACACTAGAGGACCATATTCGGTCATCTACATCACGGGTGTGCAAACTTCTTGAGCTGCGCCTCCCTGACCAAAAGCCACAGCATTCGTGCCCCCCTTCTCCAATAAATCAGCGTAAAATGATGTCGCGGGTCATGGGATGTCACGTGACTCCATCGCATCACTTGACAGGCGCTGAAATGACGATGCGTGATGTCACATGATCCCGCAGCATCATTTGATGCTGCGTTGCCATGGCGTTGCGTCGCCAAAGACCCAGCTGGCAGCATGTAAGTGAGTTACAGAAGCCTCACGCCTCCCCCTGGCATTTCATTTAAATGCCGTTGGGAAGAGCGCAGGGCCTCTGCAACCCCCTGCGCCCCCCTAGAAATTCTCCCGCCCCCCAGTTTGCGGACTGCTGATCTACCATCTACCATCCAGGGTGTTGGACAGGACATTTAAATTATTTAAATGTCCTGTCCTCCCAAGCTCATGGCCCATCAGGCGACGACATGGAACCATTATCCCTTTAGGGCAGCAAAATTCACGGCTCTTGGGGCCGCGATCGGGCCGCATTTTTCCTCGCCGTCACGTCTTGCTACATCTCTATGTGACAAATTTCTCCGGTAAACGTTGTCTTAAAGTAGGTTCTCTTGTTATACAGATATTAGTTACCCGAAGCTGTACAAGAGGTTGGAAACAACTATTGGGAAGGTTTGAGTCCCCTCCTCCTTAGTTTGAAGCTCACTCACCCCACTATAATTGGCAGGTCCTCATATTTACTTTGTGAATGACCAGTCTATTAAGAGAATTCTCCCTGCAGCAGAGAGGTAAAGAGAACGTGCAGGCAGTGTAGGACTGCAGTAAAGGGTTAACCTTGACGTGATTGCAGGCTTATAATGTGTTGGCCAAAGGATGGACTATTGACCCTTACTTATGAGAAGGAAAACAGGTAGAATTTAACGTAATAATTTGTTATGTTGGATGTAGCGTAGGGGATTTTCTGCCTTAAACTGTACAAGAACCGTAAACATGCAGAGTGTTTACTGTATGTGCTTACACTTTACAAAGCAATATAATTGCAATTACTTTCTTATTGTAACTACAGGACTGAATGCTTTTAATGAGCTACACATCGTCAGAGTAGGATGCAATAAAAACGACGTCAAGTTGCAATCTTAAAAATGTAATATATATGATAATACACTCAAAAGTATTAGAGTAAGTAAAACTTAGTTAATTATATCTTAGCGCCTAAAGGGCGAAGTAAAATTAATACAAAATTAGAGAATAAAATATTCATGCAGTAATTATGTACTATGCAGGACTTGAATTCCCTCCTAGCAGAGCAAGTTACTGGGCAGGAACATACCACATTTTTGGACCAGAGAGATTGGGACCTCAAAAGGAGATCGAAGTTGTATCCCAATCAGATGAAAGACTCATATGTCTACTTTTGAGAAATTAGTGGAGTACGATCTATTATTATTGAATAGAGGCTTCTCAGATACTCATCCCAAAGTCAGGGACTGAACAAAGGACATTAATTGCATTAAAACAGAATAAAAATATTATAATAAAAACCACAGATAAAGAAGGTGCCGTTGTAGTTCAGAATACAGTGTATTATAGATGGGAAGCTCTCCGCCAGTTAAATGATACTATCTTTTACTCAAGACTGAGACTGACCCTACCTAGAAATGTATTTAGGAACTAAAAGATCTTTTGGAGTTGGGTAAATGTCTTTCTGTCTTCAATGACAAAGAGTTAGATTTTCTTTTTTAGTCCATACCATGTAGTGCCCATATTCCATCATCTCCCAAAGATCCACAAGTCACTACCTTGCCCTCCTGGCAGGCCTTTTGTGACCAGTATTGGATCTTTGGGAGATGGGCTTTCCAGTTATGTTGACTTCTATTTGCAGGTCTTGGTACAGAAGCTACCATCCATTGTGCGTGATACAATGGATCTTCTTACCACTTGCAAAAGGTCCCATTGGTCCAAAACATATTTATGGGTCACCATGGATGTGACCTCATTGTACACCATCATAGATCAAGACGCGGGGATTGCAGCTGTTCACCATTTTCTCATATATCCGATCTTTCCACTACACAGAGCACTTTATTCTAGATGCTATTTTATTTTTGCTCACCCATAATTATTTTCTTTTTGATTCACAATTTCTTGCCATGGGTATGCACATTTAGGGGGATGCTAACACTTTCTGTCATCATATTATCTATTGCAAAAGATATATAGATGACCTTATTTTTATTTGGTAGGGGTGTGTGGATACTCTTTAATTGTATTTATCAATTCCCTCAATACCAACAATTATAATCTTAAATTCACATTCATTTACCATCACTATCATAGCCAATATTTGGATTTGTCTTTGTATATTGACATGTTGTCGTCCATACATATGGACACTTACCATAAAGTCAACTCACATAACACCTTTCTTAGGGCGAACAGCGGCCATCCCTATGCATTGATCAAAGGGAACCCAAAAGGACAGTTCTCAAGCTTAAGAAAAATTGATCCAGTCAGGAGACCTTTTTGGTCCAATTAAAAGATTTAAAAACTAGATTTATCCAGAGAGGATACGAATCCTTAGATATTGAGGAAGCATTCACTTGTGCACAGTGGACAGATGTATCTGATGTATTAATCTCTAAGAAATACTCCAGACTGTATTCGGCTAATGCGCACACTCAGTTCACTGATATGCCTCTATTTATTACCCAATTTAGCCATCAGGTTTACCAGATTAAGGCAGATTAATTCACAAACCTCGGCAGGTACTGAGACTTGATAAGTCTCTTAAACCATTCATCGATTCTGGCCATAGGTTTGTCTTTAAAAAAGTGAAAACATTAGCTGCTTCTCGTTCTCTTAGACTTTCTCACTCGCATAATTATTAAACAAATATATTTAGGGTCCCAAAAGGTTTTTCACAGTGTGGACATTGCAGTGTATGTTCCTATGCAGAAAATTGAAATTGGCTGTGCTCCTGCTTCTATTTGAATCTTCTGACCTTACCTTCAAGGACTGCACGCCCTGGAGTGACTGGACTGTCCTGGCATAATACTGGCAGGTAATGGGCAATTGCCCTTACTATATTACCGTATGCTAGTATTTGATCATAATATACATTAATTCTCTGAGAGGAAAGTATCAAGGGCCATTCATTGTGGTTGTCAGAAGGACACCATTAGGTCCCTATCTCCCCTGGGTCATTTTGTGCATGGACTGCCTTATTATGGACATTTACACAGCACCCTGGACATGTATGGGGTCAGTTTGATTATTCAGACAGAGCATACATGTGATTATGAGCACCATTTACCCACCCATCCCTACTATATTCCTATGCAGTTCCTATTAAGGCGATCTAGAGTAGTCGATGAGATCTCTTCTCAATATTAGTACCTTTATCAATTGTAACTGACTGTGCTATTGATTGCCTACACGCTATGCTTACTCTGCATTTGCTGATTATCAGAGGTGGAGAGGATTCCCCTGCACCCAGGCATGCTGAGTGATTGTTTATTTTAGAAGATTTCCCAGATTGTTTTCCCTGCACGACGGCCGCGTCACGTGAGCGGTTCAGCCCTTGGGGGAGAACCGCTCGCATGACGTAATGGCCATGCCTTCGCCACGCCTCCCTGTCGCCTCCCGGTGCCTCCAGCCAGCAGTGCAGGTTTGGCGTGTTCACACCATGCGAGTGACATCATGCGGTCGCACGCGCACACGTCCGGTTCTACTATAAACGAAGCCTTATACCCCATGGCATAACAAAGATACATTTAGGGGAGGGCCAAGGCCAGGTGCCTGCAATATTACTCAGCCACTGATTGGTGGGTTTAACCGCAACATTAAAAGAGTAACATGAAAATAGTTACATGGAAACAACCAATTATTAACTGTGTATCATCAAAGACCAATAACGGAGCGTTAAAGTCAGCTTTTCTCCCGTTAAGATTATAGCATAAACTGTAAGGTCCGTTAGTGATAATGACATGCAAGTAATACGCAGAGGAGGGATTATCAGAACATCGCATAGCCACTATAGTCTGCTAAGGTTAACGCTCAGACTTAACATTATGTTAGGTCATATCTAAACTTATCATACAGAGGTGTGAATCTTGGGAAGAAGGGGGTCCCTGGAGTTGAAATTAGGGGGGTTCAGCTCCAGAGATCCCCTGCTTCAAACCTATTTAAAAAAAACAAATGGACATTTGAAGCTACTTTTACGGATCGTCCTTTTTAGGACTGATCCGTTGTTATCCCCGGGCTAAAAGAACCATCCGATCCGTGGCGGATTCAAATCCGCCAACATTTTTTGCCCGTCTCTACAAATGATATACAGTATAGAAGAGCCGCTGTTTTTGCACATACAGCTCAACCCCCTTATAACGTTGTGCTTGGGGTCCAAAGAATCACATCGCGTTATAAGCGGATCGCGTTAGAAATAATGTACAATTGTATGCATTGTACAATAAAGTAAGATACCAATAATCGGGTTTAAAGTATTCGTAAATAAGAAAATTGGGAGCCACGCTTGCATCGCATTATAAGTGGATTCGCGTTTATAACGGGGTTGAGCTGTAATTACTTAATTAGCTTTGAGGTTACACATTAACCTCTGGGAACATACTGTCCCTTACAACCACTTTACAAGAAAGTGTCATTCAGTTACTGTACATTTAACACGTTAAACAAGCCATGTTCGTTCACTTTTAGCCATAGAAGGGACTTTAACTGCTGGCATCCAAAATCCACCATTATGTTGGTCATTTGTCTTGTACTAAAAAAATCATTCTGAATGTAATATATATTTTTTCAATTTTTTTCCATATCCTTTCAATTTCTGACATTCGTTTCTTTTGGTATACAATCTAATATTTTTTATACTTTGATGTTTGAATCTTGACGCACAGTAGTAAGAAAAAACTTCTTATACTATTCTTCAGCTTTACAAGAAATAGTGTGAATAGTCATGTACTAAAAAAAAAAAGCAGATGACTTCTAAATTGATAGATGCATTTTCCTGCTGAGTATACAGTAGCTCAAGGTGCTTTGGATTGAGGAAAATATGATTCTTTAGTAAATCCCACATTGAAAGTCTTATCTATTCACGCTACTCAATTTGAGGAAGTGCCAGCGGAAAGTGGGGTCCCACTTCCGACCTATCTGTCGGACGTTGGCAAAACACGGGAGGCTCATGACTTCTTGAGGGGTGGTGTCAAATGGCACCTTGAGCTACTGTATACTCAGCAGGAAAATGCATCTAGAAGTGCTTTTTTTTTAGTACATGACTATTCACAGATGCTCGGTAGCGCCTCCACCTGTACGGGATTCTATATGTAGAATAACCCCGTTACAGGACACATAATAAAGAATACACACTGGGTCCCGCAGAACAAGTTTACTATATAGAGCTAATATATGGTTACAGCTACCCACCAGGCCTCACACAGCCGTAACCCCTCACCATGTTCCCAACACTGTGTCGACACACCTGTAGTGTTCACCCCAAAGTACTGCGGTGCCCCTGGGCACCCAACCAACCGGGTGTCCACAGAGATAACCCACCCAAAGTGTGAGACAGCGCTGCCCCATTAATGTGTGTACAGTTGGTGCACTTGGAATACCTGCCCAGGTGCTCCTGCACCCAGGTATGGCCAGAAGATGAAGCGAATCCACTGATCCCTGGGATGTTGGCGTACCCTCCTCCTCTACATTGGGTGCTATCCCGCGTGGACGGTGCCACCATGAAGAATGTCTCTTTGCTATTGGTGGTGATCTGATCCCCGACCACATGATGCCAGGATACCGCTGCGTCCTGTCTGTATCCCTCACAATGTCACTACAGGGCAGTGTCCCTATCTATGGGCCTGTCCCTGCAGCAACCACAAGCTGAGGGGAGTCGGGGCCTAGCTGGGGCCTAAGAGAGTCTCTGGCCTAGAGCAGAGGTCACTGACACCCTGCACATACACACCCTACCCTTCTGCTGTCCCAGCTCCGACTGACTCGTGGTCCCAGCGCGCAAAATGTATCAATACACTGCTCCCGATATTCCTGTAACCCTATTCGCTGCCTCCCAGCATGTGATGTGCCTCCCCAATGCATTATGGGGAATGTAGTTCTTGCGCAGCCTTCTCTTCCTACGAGCCGCCCTGCAACTCCTTCTGCGCATGTGCAACTCACTGCGCATGCGCGGACATATCCCAAAATGGCGGCGCCCTGCGAAGGGAGCCGCCGGTAGCCTCCGGCGATGCGCTCACCTGCCTGCACTCTGCACATTCGCCACGAGCGTGTGCACCCTCTGCTGGCCACCCCGCACCCCACAGAGGTACGGGGAATGAAAAAGGGGACCCAGGGAGGAACCTAGCTACACTTTATATTGCAAAACTGAAAAAAAGTGTTGAAAGCATTGGATTTATACATAAGATAATGTTGGAAGCAATTATATTTTTAGCTGGATAATTATCTGACTGTTTTCTTGCTCCGGTATCATTGCAGATTGACAGCCTGGAGACTTATAAATAAATAACTCCCTTAGGTTGATGCAAATACAAAGCACTTAACAGCTCTCGCTAAACCAACTGTTGTTTGGGAACACCTGCTTTTTAGGTAAATAATACACTTGCACCTTATTTGTTCAGCTGCTCATCTTACAGTAATTGCTGTGTTTTACACAAAGAAGAAATAAATTAGTACAAAAAACATCAGGGCCTATGTATAAAATGTTTCTGAAAGCAACACGAGTGAAGGACGGACGAGTAGCACGTTCGTGAGTCTCTGGGCGCCAATGCACAGAAGCTATTTTCACGAGTTGCCAGTTTCATGTGCATCAACTTCCCCCCCCCGGAGCAAAAAAAATGTGGGAGGAGTTGAAGGCGGAGTTTAGAGGTTGTCGGTGAGTACATATGCAAATGATATGCAAATTATATGCATGTATGCACCACTTTTGTGTCAAAATTGCCCATCAATTTTTTCTTACACAAAATGCAAGAAGGCGCAAAGAATTCTTTATGTATTCACATGTAAGAACTTGACACACACCCTTCAAAGAATATGCGTCAAGTGTAAGAACATGAATAATGATATGCCAGCACGTGCCTCTAAGGATTTTAGGTGAGAAATAGATTTTTTGAATGCACTATTTTGATATATTTCCAAACGATATGCGTATGTAGCCTCTCTATGAATATGCGTGATGAACTGTCTTGTGAGATATGTGGGTGTATTTACTACTAAGACTCCCAGTGGCAAAACAATTGCGATAAAACATCCCAGCAAAAGAGATTCTATTTCCTTTGCTAAATCTGATCTAATTTGTTCAAAACTGGTTTTGCTCCAATTTTGCAACTGGGGTACTGTAATACATAACTTCAAAGTGACTGGGTTTGCCATGTAGTAACAGAGGAGGGAGAGGGAGTAAGGGTTATGATATCTTTTACTGCATCAGCAAGTAGTTGATATGTTACAAGCTTTCCAACCTCTCGGGTCCTTCGTTGGTATGGCAGGAATACCATTTCTGCCATACCGATGGACGCCACCGAGAGGTTGGAAAGTTTGTAACATATCAACTACTTGTTGGTCCAGTAAACTGTATCATACACCCCACTCCCTCTCCCTCCTCTGTTACTACATGGAAGAAAAGACCAACACGGCTCCCCACCCTTCTGGGGTTTACTAAGGATCTTTATGAAACGATCTTGAATGCTATTAACTGACAGACTATATGGCAATTGTAAGGTTGGGTCCCTAGCGTGGCCTAGTAAGTCCTGGTAATAGCAGGCAGTGCTAGAGCTAGGCCCCTGATATGTAGGCTATGGCAGCTGCTGGCAGTGTTGGGGTTAAACCCCTTGCACATGGTCCTGCAGGTGAGCAGTCCCAGAGACAAGATATAAAGTTGCAACTTCAGGCAGCTGCTAGTCTAGTGGGCATGAGTCAGAGCTAGGAAAGTTCTGTTAGGTCATGTGACTGGTGGGGTGATGTCTTTGCAACAGCATGTTTTGCCCAGAGACTGGGAGGGGGAAAGGTTTACACCCCCTGGGTAGAAAAGGTGGGGACCCACCCTAGATACAGAGTTCTGTGTTGTTGGGGTCAGAGAGCCGTAGGGGCTAGGCGCAGGCCATACAGATTCCCATGCTGCAGGGAGCAGGGCTATAGCCCAGGTTTAGGCTGAGATTATACCAAGTGCTGCCATGGCGGCAGTGATATTCTGTGACGTCACAATGCGCTGCCGCCGAGCGGCATCTTGATTATACCAGGGAGACAGGGCAGAGGAGGCTTGGAGGCGTGGTGAAGGTGTGGCCGTGAGAGGTTTGCCCTCATTGGCTGAACAGCTCACGTGACACGGCCGTCGCCAGAGAAAAAAAAATGTCTCAGTCTCTTCCCCAGCCGTCCGCTTTGCAGTACAGCGCACCGTGACCGTCGCCATCTGTATGAGCACTTCAATTACATGTATTCTACTTGTTTTGGCACCACGAAGCACTGCTACATGCAACACCATGCAAGTTTTTCGGTACAAGCATGGCCTTAAGTAGGGATCTGGGGCTGAGCCTACTCCACTCCTATCCAGGGTTAAGTTGGGTCCTGGGATGGGGAACTGCATGCAAGGGAGAACTGCTGCATGAGATAGATACTGAAAACCCGTCCTGTCTATGCTGTTGCCTAATGCTCAATTAATCAAGCATCCTGTTAAAAGTCCCACTTATTCTGCTCATTACTACAAGCCTGGGCTGGATCCACCAGAGAAGCCCTGAGATAAAAGGTAAAAACTGACCGAGCTACGCTACGCTGAAGCAGGTAGAAACCCTGTCAGCAGAGTAAAGAGAGACTGAATACATGTACACCCTATCTTCTGCAGCCGGGGGTCGGGATAGTGGTGGTACATACAGTATACAAAGGATGGGACAGTTTGTAATGGAATTAGACTTCCTCAAGTCAGGCAAACTAAGACCTAAACAGGGCAGCAAAAACGTAGGGCACATGAAATCTGGAAATTTGGATTTACCGTTTAACCTGGGAACTGGTGGAATCAAATAAGTTATTATTACCTGGAAAGTTAAACTTCATAAAGGTTTCCGAGGACATTGAATTATTCAATAAAACCACCTTGAATTATGATACGGACGACACATTTAGTATTACACTGTTGTACATGCTCTCCAAATATAGTTTCCTATTAACTATACACATACTGTATGTCAGATTATAGAGAGAACAAACAATTTGCACCCTAATATATTTATGATTTGAATATAATCCTCCTTAAACAGTTAATGCAATACAAGATACATATACTGTGTGTACAATGCAGTCATACTGTACCATTGAGACAAGCCAAGATACTGTATTTTCTATTATATTTCTGTTGCTATTTTTCAATATCCCTTTGTTCATGAATGTGATCCAATGTACGAATAAAGGCAAATGTCACTAGGATGTTGTTGTTTACAGTAATATTTATTTTAATCTGATTCCCGCTGTGTACTTGGGAAAAATAATGATTATTCGGATGAACTTGCCAGGTTTGGGGCATGTTTGTTCAAGTTTTTATTTTGACTTCCAATTTTCTTGCGAATCATAGTTTTTCCTGTCTGCTGATAAAAAGAAGATCATATATTCCAACATACTGTATCCTAGTCAGCATCCAGAATGTCATCAATGCTGGTTAAGATAAGAAATATGCCGCAGTCTTTGTTATCTTCCCTCCTTATCTCATTGAACGTACAGTATTGATGTTTAGCTTGTGTAACCACTCATTGGAATAACAAAGAATAGTGGTGTGCAATGTCGACTCTATAATATAATTGAGTTCTCACTCAGTCTTGTTGTTCCATGCAGCTTATGTCCCTTTTTATCTTATCTCTTTGCAATTATTTTAAAGAAGTATATTATCAGGTAATCTTTCCCGCAGCATACTGCACATCTTATCTATCTCCCTGTCTCCCTTTCAGATATGCTGTAATGTAGCGTTGAGCTGATCGGATTTGGCAAAGCTTATAGAAAAGCTTTATTTTTAATATGTTTTTGTCCAACTTTCTGTCAGCCATTCTGTCCACCTTACCCCAATTAAACTTAGGCTTTAATTGGTAAAGCTTTTAACAGCATCTTCAAATATGAAACAACCAATTAAATAGGTTGGCAATAGGGTTTTACATGGCTGAGTTATTTCACTATTGCAATTCCAATTCCAATATATGTTGTTAAGTGGGACAGCACCATGGAGAGGTTGATGTTAGATCTTAAATGGGTGAGTAGCAATGTCTATAAATCCTTGTACTGTACATGTTCCAATGATTGCATTTTATTATCAATGTGACTAATAGAACATTTTCAAGAACAACATTACAAGAAAAGTATACTACATCCGAAACATGATCTTACTCAAAATGATGCTCACTTCGTTACTAATACTCTCCCATGCACTTGAAACCTTTGCAAACTTCTTATTCTTTTATTATCTTCAACAGTATCTATGTATATCTTTATTTATATAGCGCCATCCAGGTACGTAGAGTTTTACAATACACGTGACATAATATTATAACACAATGGGAATAAGCGCTTCAGACATAAAACAGTAGGAAAAGGAGTCCCTGCCCCGAAGAGCTTACAGTCTAAGTGGTAAGTCTGGTGAACTTACAGAGACAGTAGGAGGGTGTTAAGGTAAGTGCCTTTGCAAGGGCTCAAGGTCAGTGCATCTGAGATGTATAGTAAATAAGTATATCATTTATATAAACGCAAAAGGTAAATGCCTCCTCTTATTCCTGTATACAGTTTCCTGCCCTCTCTCCCCAGCCTCCTGCTCTTGCTCAGCATACACCTGCAACCTCTTGTATTCCTGGCATTTAAAAGTTACGGACCAGCTCTCCAGCCATAGCATTCAGATGGGAACCATGCATCAAGCTTTCAAAGTTTGTGCCTTTCAGAGTATCAAAGATTGCTTGCTCTGCCAGTGTTTGCATCATACTTATTGATGATTGTTCTCGAGCTAGTTCTTTATGGCGAAAAAAGGATAAAGCTGATGTTCTAAATGACTCTATTAGCTTCAATTTAATGCCCAAAGTGTCCGATTGTGAAGCTTGAATCATAGCCCCTTGCGTCTGACTTCAACATAGATTTTACAGACAACGTGTTTTATTATCCAGAATTGTGTCTTTTCATCTGTTACGTCTTGCTCTGATAATAAATCAGAATTGAATGCTTCGGGCTATAGGTGCAGAAAGAAGCGAAGTCCTTTGTTGTAAAGCATCCAACTATCTTAATCTAAGCAGTGCAGTCACTATGCGTGATTGATTTCAACACATGATGCGTGTCAGTCTGTAGACAGCGGTGATTCATTTATTTTCCAGAGATTTCTTGCAGTTCTACATTTTTATCACATTAAAAAAACATGGGGCGCTATACATTAAGCTTCAATAAGGGCATTTCCTATTGAAGACGCCAGTTTTTGCACGGATTTGCAACTCGCCATATTCATTAAGACCTTACTGTATTGTATGTTCAAAGTGTGCAATAACGGCCATTTTGGACACAATTTGGTTCTGGCTAAATTAACCTATATGTAACGGGTATTCCCCCACCCAATCGCATATATGGCATATGTAAGGGGAACCTAATGTTACCTGGTGTGGTGCTTTACCTGTTAGGCTCCCAGGAGGGCTGAGCTTCCGCCGTGTGGAACCTGGGGCAAGTATAATATGAGTAACCCTGTACTCGGTTCAGCGCCTCCACCTGCGATGGCTCCCACCAGAGGGGGAGTGGTTCCTCGCAGGACAATATATATCACTCAACACACAGTATGGATAACAACTAATGCCTTTACTAGATGACCGTACTCATGCATCACAATTCAACAATTCAACAGGTGTCCCTCCCTAGAGGAGACACTAACTAATGCGTCTCGCAGGGCGCTACTTCCACCTGCATCTCCACCGGATGATCCCACCCAGTGTCCAGTAACCCCACACAGTATCACCCCACCCTCAAGTGAGATAGTTATGTGTGACTGCGCAGCCACTATGCCCCGTGTGAATGTGATATGACTCGTTGGTGCACTTGTTGATTGTTACCTGCCGGGCACTCCGGTGCCCGGGCCTGCCACGGAACTTCACAAAGGATCCTGATGTCTGCTGAACACAAGAACTGCCGTCCGGAGCGATCCTACCTGGATGGCTGCTGCAGCAACAGCGAAGGTCTGCTCCCAAACCTCTGGACGGACGCGCAGCGTCTGCTGAGTCCCTAACTGACTCTGAATAGTAAGGGGCAGGATCCCTAACCTGGGGCCTGTCCCTAACACAACTTACACTACTGGATGGCTCAGGGCTATCTCGGGCCTCAGGGGCTGCTGGCCTAGTGCAGGGAGTCACTTCCCCTTGCTGCTCCTGGCACTGACTGACTAGCGTGGGCTCAGTGCGCGAAATGTATCTATTTCTCCTGCAGGGCAATCCTTCAGCCCTATTGGCTACTCGGGGGCACCTGGTGCCTTTCCCCCTTAGCCTCCTGGGAATTGTAGTCCCGTGGAGGCTATTTCTACATTGGAGCCGCGTGCGCGATTCTTCTGCGCATGCGTGACTCCCTATAGGCCACCGCAACTCCCTAGCTGCAACCGCACATGCGCGATCCCGGCGCCTGCGTGCACAACTATAATGGCGACGCCCGCTAGCCGGGTGCGCCGCCGAGCCTCCTACGGCTCGGATCGCTCCCTATGGCTCGGATCCGGCCCCCACCTTTGGGAACAGCCGGCGGGTCCGTCGCTGCCTCCGGCGGCACCCGCGACCGCGCTGACCCAAAGGAGGGGGGTCTCTGGGAGCCGGAGGGCACCGGGGCTACATATACTATTATTGTTTATTTGAAAAATGCACCAGCATATTCCTCATGTTCTTATCCACAACTTCCCCCTCCCCTCCACAGCATCCCCTTCCCCCTCCATGCTGTTACTTGTCACCTTCTTCAAACATCCCTTTCTCACCTACCTTATCTAAATCTCTGTTTTTTTCTGCTCTCCCAACACCTGTTTTAGATATAGATTTGTTTGTATATCAGTAAAAGACCTGAAGAAGAGAGGAGAACTCTCAAAAGCTTGTTCTATGACATAAATTGTTAGTCCAAATAAAAAAGGTATCACCTAATACTGAAGAACAAATTTATTCTGCACTATCTCAACTGGACTAACATGACTATTTCCGTTATATATATATACATACACACACGAGCCAGCACACTCCAAGTAAAACATAATTAATGGTGATTTATTTGCAGGAACACACAAATAAATCAACATTAATTAAGTTTTACTTGGAGTGTGCTGGTTCATCTGTTCCTGTAACTACTTTATTTAACTGCTTCACCTCATTTCAACTATGGTTAAGAGGTGTGCATAGTCTTGCAGACAGTATATATATTATATATATATTTTATATATATATATATATATATATATATATATATATATATACACAAGAAGAAAACAGAGAGCGCACGCCTCATAGCGTAAAATTGTACATTTAATAAAAAATAGGGATTGGGGAGGGAAAAGGAACACTCACAAAGGTAATAAAAATTCAAGCGATTTGTGATAATAATCACCGCCAGCGAGGTAAACACCGCCCCGGATCACACTGACAGTCCAGATGAATAGTTTGTGCCGGTTCACCAGTATAAGTTCATCCTCGAATGGTCCCGAGTGTGACGAAACACGTCTGGTTACGCAATTGCGACATTACATCATCACGCTTTTTTACTCGTAAGCTGTATTGGAAGTAGACACGCGGAGCACTATCTGCGGGACCATTCGAGGATGAACTTATACTGGGGAACCGGCAAGAACTATTCATCTGGACTGTCGGTGTGATCCGGGGCGGTGTTTACCTCGCTGGCGGTGATTATCACAAATCGCTTGAATTTGTATTACCTTTATGAGTGTTCCTATTCCATCCCCAAATCCCTACTTTTTATTAAATGTACAATTTTACGCTATGGGGCGTGCGCTCTCTGTTTTCTTCTCGTTTCTATAGAATTTCCATTGGAATTGTTTTTTCCATCTGAGAGCAGCCTTGGACCCCTGGACTTTCAATTCATCCTTTATGAACTTATTAGGACTCATTTAGGGTTGGACAATTTGCACATGTTTTTTCATTTGAAATTTATTTATGCATGCACACTCTTTTCTATGTATATCTAGAGTGTGTTTTTTTTAGGTTGTTGTTTTAGCTATTTTGCACATTATTATATCATATACACAACACATTTTAGAGTATTAATTCTAGAATAATATTTATTTTTCACCACACTACACATATATCACTTATAATATTGAAATTCACTTTTATATTTACACCAGTTCACAAGTGGCGCTACTTATTTTCCCTTTCTCTCTCTCTCTATATATGTATACATTTGTGTGAAAAAGCCTCAAACCCTCTTTGAATTCCATGGTTTTACGTATCAGGACATAATAACAATCATCTGTTCCTTAGCAGGTCTAAAAATTAGGTAAATACAACCTCAGGTGAACAACAACACATGACATATTACACCGTGTCATGATTTATTTAACAAAATACAGCCAAAATGGAGAAGCCATGGGGGGAAGAAAACGGAGTGAGGGGGTGGGAAAGAAAACGGAGTGAATGAGGGGGGGAAGAAAATGGAGTAAGTGAGGGGGAAAAAAGAAAATGGAGTGAGTGAGGGGGGGAGAAAATGGAGTGAGTGGAGGGGGAAACGCAGTGAGTGGTGGGGGGAAATGGAGTGAGTGAGGGGGGGAACAGAGTGAGTGAGTGGGGGGGAAACAGAGTGAGTGGGGGGGGAACAGAGTTAGGGGGGAGAAAACTGAGTGAGTGGGGGGAGGAGAAAACGGAGTGAGTGGCAGGAGTGGGAAATGGAGTGAGTGGGGGGAGGAGAAAATGGAGTAAGTGAGGGGGAAAAAAGAAAATGGAGTGAGTGAGGGGAAGAAAATGGAGTGAGTGGAGGGGGAAACGCAGTGAGTGGTGGGGGGAAATGGAGTGAGTGAGGGGGGGAACAGAGTGAGTGAGTGGGGGGGAAACGGAGTGAGTGGGGGGGGAACAGAGTTAGGGGGGAGAAAACTGAGTGAGTGGGGGGAGGAGAAAACGGAGTGAGTGGCAGGAGTGGGAAATGGAGTGAGTGGGGGGAGGAGAAAATGGAGTGAGTGGGGGGGGGAATGGAGTGAGTGGGGTCAGGGAAAACAGTGATTGGGGGAGGAGAAAATGGAGTGAGTGGGGGGGGGGAGAAAATGGAGTGAGTGGGGGGGGGGAAATGGAGTGAGTGGGGTTGGAGAAACAGAGTGAGTGGGGTCAGAGAAAACGGAGTGAGTGGGGTCAGAAAATGGAGTGAGTGGGGGGTTGAAAACAGAGTGAGTGGGGGGGAGAAAATGGAGTGAGTGGGGGGGAGGAAATGGAGTGGGGGGGAGAAAACAGAGTGAATGGGGGGGGGAGAAAACTGAGTGAGTGGGGGGGAGAAAACAGAGTGAGTGGGGGGAGAGAAAACAGAGTGAGTGGGGAAGAGAAAATGGAGTGAAGGGGGGGAAACAGAGTGAGTGGGGGGAGAAAACGGAGTGAGTGGGGGGGAGAAAACAGAGTGAGTGGGGGGGAGAAAATAGAGTGGGGGAGAAAACAGAGTGGGGGGAGAAAATGGAGTGAGTGGGGGTGGAGAAAAGGGAGTGAGTGGGGGGGGGAAGAAAACAGAGAGTGGGGGGAAGAAAACAGAGAGTGGGGGGGAAGAAAACAGAGAGTGGGGGGGGAGAAAACTGAGTGAGTGGGGGGGAGAAAACAGAGTGAGTGGGGGGAGAGAAAACAGAGTGAGTGGGGAAGAGAAAATGGAGTGAAGGGGGGGAAACAGAGTGAGTGGGGGGAGAAAACGGAGTGAGTGGGGGGGAGAAAACAGAGTGAGTGGGGGGGAGAAAATGGAGTGGGGGGAGAAAACAGAGTGGGGGAGAAAATGGAGTGAGTGGGGGTGGAGAAAAGGGAGTGAGTGGGGGGGGGAAAGAAAACAGAGAGTGTGGGGGAAGAAAACAGAGAGTGGGGGGGGGAGAAAACAGAGTGAGTGGGTGAGAGAAAACGGAGTCAGTGGGGGGAAATGGAGTGGGGGAAAGAAAACAGAGTGAGTGGGGAGGGGAGAAAATGGAGTGAGTGGGGTGGAGAAAACGGAGTGAGTGGGGGGGGGGAGAAAACAGACAACAGCCAATGACGCCCCCCGCTCCTGCTCTAAAAAAATTGCAGGACAGCCGATCGCTGGTGACGTCACCGCTCTCAAGCATGAGCGATTTAGGTAATTAGGTAAATACAACCTCAGGTGAACAACAACACATGACATATTACACCGTGTCATGATTTATTTAACAAAAATACAGCCAAAATGGAGAAGCCATGGGGGGAAGAAAACGGAGTGAGGGTTGGGAAAGAAAACGGAGTGAATGAGGGGGGTAAGAAAATGGAGTAAGTGAGGGGAAAAAAAGAAAATGGAGTGAGTGAGGGGGGGGGGGGAGAAAATGGAGTGAGTGGAGGGGGAAACCCAGTGAGTGGTGGGGGGAACGCAGTGAGTGGTGGGGGGAAACGGAGTGAGTGAGGGGGGAACAGAGTGCGTGAGTGGGGGGAAACAGAGTGTGTGTGTGGGGGAATAAAACGGAGTGAGTGGGGGGGAAACGGAGTGAGTGGGGGTGGGGGACAGAGTGAGGGGGAAAAAACTGAGTGAGTGGGGGAGGAGAAAATGGAGTGAGTGGCGGGAGGGGGAAATGGAGTGAGTGGAGGAGGAGAAAATGGAGTGAGTGGTGGGGGGAATGGAGTGAGTGGGGTCAGAGAAAACAGTGATTGGGGGGAGGAGAAAATGGAGTGAGTGGGGGGAGAAAATGGAGTGAGTGGGGTTGGAGAAAACAGAGTGAGTGGGGTCAGAGAAAACAGAGTGAGTGGGGTCAGAAAACGGAGTGAGTGGGGGGTTGAAAACAGAGTGAATGGGGGGGAGAAAAAGGAGTGAGTGGGGGGGAGGAAATGGAGTGGGGGGGAGAAAACAGAGTGAGTGGGGGGGGGAGAAAACGGAGTTAGTGGGGGGGAGAAAACAGAGTGAGTAGGGGGAGAGAAAACAGAGTGAGTGGGGGAGAGAAAATGGAGTGAAGAGGGGGAAACAGAGTGAGTGGGGGGGAGAAAACGGAGTGAGTGGGGGGGGAGAAAACAAAGTGAGTGGGGGGAGAAAATGGAGTGGGGGGAGAAAACAGAGTGGGGGAGAAAATGGAGTGAGTGGGGGTGGAGAAAATGGAGTGAGTGGGGGGGGAAGAAAACAGAGAGTGGGGGGGAAGAAAACAGAGAGTGAGGGGGGGAGAAAACAGAGTGAGTGGGTGAGACAAAACATAGTCAGTGGGGGGGGGAGAAAATGGAGTGGGGGAAAGAAAACAGTGAGTGGGGAGGGGAGAAAATGGAGTGAGGGGGGGAGAGAAAACGGAGTGAGTGGGGGAGAGAAAACGGAGTGAGTGGGGCTGGAGAAAATTGAGTCAGTGGGGGGGGAGAGAAAACGGAGTGAGTGGGGGGGAGAAAACGGATTGAGTGGGGTGGGGAGAAAACAGACAACAGCGAATGACGCCCCCCGCTCCTGCTCTAAAAAAATTGCAGGACAGCCGATCGCTGGTGACGTCACCGCTCTCAAGCATGAGCGAGCTCAGCGGCAGCGTGGCCGCAGCCTAAAGCAGCGCGGGGAGATGTGCCGGAAGCAGGGGGTAGGGTGGGCAGGGAGATGTACCGGCAGCGGGGGGAGGGGTGGCGAGGAGATGTGCCGGAAGCGGGGGGGAGGGGGAGGCAGGGAGATGTACCAACAGGAGGGAGGGGGGGGGGATTTGGTGGCAGCGGGGGAAGATATACCAGCTGGGGGTGGTGGGGAGATACATTTCCCGGGCGAAGCTGGGTACAAAAGCTAGTATACTGTATATACAATCTAACAAATATTGCCACAATCAAATCACTAGTTCAGTCTTTGAAAATGAATAATAAGCCAGCAATATGGCAAAAAATATATAACCTCTGGCGGTGCAAAAGGGCAAGTATAATGTGTGTACACAAAGAGAAAAGAGAAGCCCTATAAGAAGCACTCAAATAATTCAAAATAAGATGGATTTTATTGCTAATACAAAAAAAAACAAAAAAAGAATAAAATTAAATAAAAAAAACGAAAACCACTAATCTCCTAAATAATGTTACATCTGCTACATATCGAAAAATCACAAAAGAAAATATAATGTGATTAAACACACCAGAAATGAAAATTACACGCAAATACAATAAATGGATCAACACAATAAAAGCTCGAATACTGTAAGGGGAAAAAAGATTCCCCTAAAGTGTGATAGATCGTCCGGTCAGTGAACAGTGAACACAATTAGCTGACATAATTAGATTGTGGAACAAAATGTGCTCATGCCCATGTACTGCACATAATGAAAAGGACAGATAATGAAGGCTGGTAACCCCAGCAAATTATAGCCAATGTATCAGAGCATCTTAATAAAGTGTCAGCTATGTAGCAATGAGAGTCTTGTATCAAGTATGTTGCATAGTAGCACTGCCTAAAATAGTTTTTTAATTTAATTTATAAAGAATCCTCGGTTCCATCCTACCCTAATATCAACACTGTTCCTGATCCAGTACGTCTGGATAAAGGTGTAATTTCTCTACCTATGTGCATTCATTACCCTCCCACAGAGGCGAAGTCCAGACATACTACTCTAGGTTCTCTCTCCCCCATCCCCCTTTTTTTTCTCTTTTTTCCCCTCCTTTTTATCTGCACCTAGGTCACCTTCACTATATAAATCCTCTCGGCTCGTGTGGGGTTGAGCACCTAATTGGCAGCATTTATTAGGGAACGTGTAGTCACCGGTTATCACCACCCTTTATCAATTGTATATATTACAGTTATTAATAATATTGTGTTTTTCTATATATTTGGCAATTGTTCTTTGTAGTGCTTACAGATCTTTGCACACACACACACACACACACACACACACACACACACACACACACACACACACACACACACACACACACACACACACACACACACACACACACACACACACACACACACACACACACACACACACACACACACACACACACACGCTCAACATATGGGCATACATGGGATAATAATAAGGTGCACTATGGGAAATGCATGCAAACCAAAAGCAAAGAGAAAGAAAAGCCCGTAATTGTATGCACTCAGTATTAAATTGACCATTGACAAAACCAAAGTTGTGAAACGTTCATCGGGTCGACTAGTTATGATGTCACTGATCTGTAGTTAGTAGGAAGCTTTTCAGTGGTGCTGCAACACCCTGTTCTGCACCTTATTTAAACTACTATACAGTAGCTAACAATATAGATCTCTGATCATCATACTAAGACTTTGGTTTTTATATTCTTTTATGATGTTATCGTTAATAGAACTGCTACAATTGTCATAAGGGTGTTATCTGTGCAATAGGCCACTACTATACAATGATCCAGCTAAGAGCTTTTGGGGGCAATGGGTTTGTGGGGTTACCTTTTGCCTACAGATGCACCATTCTAGCTCTTATTTAAGCTTGACTCACCCACCGGCATAGCAGCTGGGTTTCTGGTCCAGCACGGAACACACTCCCACTCTTACCCGAATTTACCCAAAAGGGGGGAGAACCCCTATTAGTCCTCCTACCTGGCGGACAAACTTTACTGCTCACACAGTAATTACAGTGAGGTGTGGAAACGTTGTGTAATTATTGCCTGAGTGAGGAGTGCGCTCTAGAGGAAGACACTTGGCACCTTTAATATTACTTCTCTTTCTACCAAGCCTAGCTATAACCCACTCTGACGTAGCCTGTGGGGCACAAAGATCCTCTCTAACAACACAGTAACCTGAGTAAATAGCGATATGTCTATTGCCCATACGTCTGGCAGCCTGTATCATACCACTCACACAGACACCCTGCAGGGTACACAATTACTGATATCTTGAGTAATGCTACCAGCATTTTACATTTGCTGGATACTGGTGTGATCTTAAACCAGGGTTGTTGATAGCTATCCATCCACCATTCACATAGGAATTGTATAGCACCCAATCTAATGACCCATCTGCTGTTGGCCTTTTTCCCGATTTTGTATTAATTGTGCCTTTGTTTGTTTTTATTACCCAATAATTCTAATTTTACTAATTAAAAGTTACGTTTTAACATCTGCCATTTCTCTACATTGTCAATAACACTCTGTGCATACAATTATGGACTTTTCTTTTTCTTTGCTTTTTGTTTATATATAAATACAGCTTTAAAAAAAATGTTTTTAATTCAGTGATTTATTATAGCCATTGTTTAATTCTTATTTTCATCCTTGTTTTGCAGGTTTGGCAGGCTGATGAGCACTGTCAACCAAATCTAAATCGGCACCTTATCTATTGGCTTGATATTTGACATGCATAACAACCTTCGCTTTACAAGTTTACTGACATGTTAGTGAGATACAGGTGTAACAAGACTTACTGTTTCCGTGACAAGGGCGGAAAAAGAGAATGCCTCGGCACTTCTTTGCATGCTGCAGGCTTAGCCACGGCTACCCAGTGGTGAGCTGCGGCTTCTGCAGTTCTTTGAATTAATAATACAGTAGGTGATGCTAATGTGTAGGTAAGCTAAATGTGATGTATTCTGAGGCTATTGCTACAGTCATGGATGCTCTGTGCAGTACTGTATAAGAAAAGTTCCAGTTCTTTAAGATACCCATAACCACCTCTTCTTCCCATACACTCTTTTAATGCTAGAAAACTAAAAACACCAGACGCAGTCTCTGTAAATGATGACATATTTATTAAAGTAATGCACAGAAACATGGTGCACATTGCAAATGACATAAGAAAGATTGTGGTAAATAGAGATTTGTATTGTACTGTATAAGCAAAATGAAATGCACTGGATCAGTGAATGTTTTATAACAATATTTATTGCGGTATACAGATACTGGAATTGCTGTTGTTATGATTCAGGTCTACATGTAATGGGGTGTTAATGGCTCTGTCTGGTTTATTCACATTTGATATTTTGCTATGAACACACAGGCAGAGAGAATATAGATTGTTAATGGCCTAGTACCCAATAGTTTATTCAAACCTTTACTCATGTTCTGACACAACCATTTATGTACACTTTGTTTTGCAACTGACTTACTGTAGCTTGCAGTTTGGACAACCAAGGCGTAGCAGATGACTACAGTGTTTACACTACAGATGTAACCAGACTTACTGTCCTAGTGATCTTCCAAAGAATCAGGGGCGCGTCTCGTAGTCATAAAATAAAGAAAACATTACATAGTGCAATAATGTTTTAAATCAGTGATTTGTGCAAAAAAAGCATTCAAAATTGACTACTCACATTGAAGCAATCAAAATCAAGCAGTCATCCAACTTAAGGGGTGGATGCACCCTGTGTATATGCAGCAGCCACCAGCCCCCAACCGCCAAGGAAAAAAGAGACCATATAGTGCAGATGGTATTATATTATAACAGGGAATACAAGAATGAAGGCTTACACTTCGTATGGTCAGAGTAGGCAGTAATGAATTGCGGATAACAGGTGCTCAGTCGGTCGCGATCCTCTGAGTTCCTCGCTCTCCTCCGCCTCTACCGGAAACACTCTCGTCCATGCCGGGGCTCCCGTCACGTCACTTCTGGTGCAGTGGGAACCACCGGATCAGATGGTAAGGGTGGATCCTCAGTGTTCTTCCTCTCTGGTGTGGGCTGAAACACTCTACGCGTTTCGCCATTGTTGCTTACGGCTTCTTCATAATATAATACCATCTGCACTATATGGTCTCTTCTTTTTTCCTTGGAGGTTGGGGCTGGTGGCTGCTGCATATACACAGGGTGCATCCACCCCTTAAGTTGGATGACTGCTTGATTTTGATTGCTTCAATGTGAGTAGTCAATTTTGAACGCTTTTTTTGCACAAATCACTGATTTAAAACATTATTGCACTATGTAATGTTTTCTTTATTTTATGACTACGAGACACGCTCCCCTGATTCTTTGGAAGATCATCTGATGCAAGACGAGTGGAACAGTCTTTTTCAAGGGTTGTAGTCTGTTTCTAAGTCCTTTATTCACTAAATTGCTATTTATTCACTGTATTGTTATTTAAGCACGAATATCACCATTATTATTGTTTATTATTCACATATAAGTGGTTATGTTTATATTTTCTATTTAGGGTGTGTTAGAGCGCTATTGTCACTTTTTTATCCTTACTGTCCTTGTGGCCTCGAAAAAAAAGGGGAACCCCGCGGCCACAAGGACAGCGAGTCCAAGCGGCCCTGAAGGATCAAAGCTGTGAGTTCCATGCTTCTGAGTGTTAATCCTTCACTAAGAATGGGCCATCTGCAGAGAAAGAAATACCCCTACTCACCTTTCAGATTAGATGCCCAGCAGTCTGTAGCCTCTCTGCATCTATGGGTCTGGATGCGTGTTCCCGGTAAGCAGGGTTGTAGTTCTTATGTAAAGGCATCTAATTATCAAGGGGGGAGGAACTATAACCCTGCTTACCGGGGAGACATATCCAGACACAGCGATGCAGAGCACACACATCCAGACACAGAGATGCAGAGGACAAGCATCCAGACACAGAGATGCAGAGGACACGCATCCAGATACAGAGATGCAGAGGACACGAATCCAGACACAGAGATGCAGAGGACACGAATCCAGACACAGAGATGCAGAGCACACACATCCAGACACAGAGATGCAGAGGACACGCATCCAGGCACAGAGATGCAGAGCACACGCATCCAGACACAGGGATGCAGAGCACACGCATCCAGACACAGAGATGCAGAGCAACGCATCTAGACACAGAGATGCAGAGGACACGCATCCAGAAACAGAGATGCAGAGGACACACATCCAGACACAGAGATGCAGAGGACACGCATCCAGACACAGAGATGCAGAGGACACACATCCAGATACAGAGATGCAGAGGACACGCATCCAGAAACAGAGATGCAGAGGACACACATCCAGACACAGAGATGCAGAGGACACACATCCAGACACAGAGATGCAGAGGACACGCATCCAGGCACAGAGATGCAGAGGACACGCATCCAGGCACAGAGATGCAGAGGACACACATCCAGACACAGAGTTGCAGAGGACAAGCATCCAGACACAGAGATGCAGAGGACACGCATCCAGATACAGAGATGCAGAGGACACGAATCCAGACACAGAGATTCAGAGGACACGAATCCAGACACAGAGATGCAGAGCACACACATCCAGACACAGAGATGCAGAGGACACGCATCCAGGCACAGAGATGCAGAGCACACGCATCCAGACACAGGGATGCAGAGCACACGCATCCAGACACAGAGATGCAGAGCAACGCATCTAGACACAGAGATGCAGAGGACACGCATCCAGAAACAGAGATGCAGAGGACACGCATCCAGAAACAGAGATGCAGAGGACACACATCCAGACACAGAGATGCAGAGGACACACATCCAGACACAGAGATGCAGAGGACACGCATCCAGAAACAGAGATGCAGAGGACACACATCCAGACACAGAGATGCAGAGGACACACATCCAGACACAGAGATGCAGAGGACACGCATCCAGGCACAGAGATGCAGAGGACACGCATCCAGATACAGAGATGCAGAGGACACGCATCCAGAAACAGAGATGCAGAGGACACACATCCAGACACAGAGATGCAGAGGACACACATCCAGACACAGAGATGCAGAGGACACGCATCCAGAAACAGAGATGCAGAGGACACACATCCAGACACAGAGATGCAGAGGACACACATCCAGACACAGAGATGCAGAGGACACGCATCCAGGCACAGAGATGCAGAGGACACGCATCCAGGCACAGAGATGCAGAGGTCAAGCACCCAGACACAGAGATGCAGAGGACACACATCCAGAAACAGAGATGCAGAGGACACACATCCAGACACAGCGATGCAGAGGACACACATCCAGACACAGAGATGCAGAGGACAAGCATCCAGACACAGAGATGCAGAGGACAAGCATCCAGACACAGAGATGCAGAGGACACGCATCCAGATACAGAGATGCAGAGGACACGAATCCAGACACAGAGATTCAGAGGACACGAATCCAGACACAGAGATGCAGAGCACACACATCCAGACACAGAGATGCAGAGGACACGCATCCAGGCACAGAGATGCAGAGCACACGCATCCAGACACAGGGATGCAGAGCACACGCATCCAGACACAGAGATGCAGAGCAACGCATCTAGACACAGAGATGCAGAGGACACGCATCCAGAAACAGAGATGCAGAGGACACACATCCAGACACAGAGATGCAGAGGACACACATCCAGACACAGAGATGCAGAGGACACACATCCAGATACAGAGATGCAGAGGACACGCATCCAGAAACAGAGATGCAGAGGACACACATCCAGACACAGAGATGCAGAGGACACACATCCAGACACAGAGATGCAGAGGACACGCATCCAGAAACAGAGATGCAGAGGACACACATCCAGACACAGAGATGCAGAGGACACACATCCAGACACAGAGATGCAGAGGACACGCATCCAGGCACAGAGATGCAGAGGACACGCATCCAGGCACAGAGATGCAGAGGTCAAGCACCCAGACACAGAGATGCAGAGGACACACATCCAGAAACAGAGATGCAGAGGACACACATCCAGACACAGCGATGCAGAGGACACAAATCCAGACACAGAGATGCAGAGCACACGAATCCTGACACTGAGATACAGAAGACATGCATCCAGACACAGAGATGCAGAGGACACGCATCCAGGCACAGAGATGCAGAGAGGCTGCAGATTACTGCGCTTCTCATCTGACAGGTGAGTATCGGTATTTCTCCCTGGCCTGGGAGGATTAACCCCTCGGGATCCAATTCAGAAGTATGGACCTCCGCAGTGTTAATCCTCCTGGGAAACCTATTGACCTCACATATAATACAGTGTGCGTTTCAAATAAGAAGTGGTTTGTAAAATAAACCATTGTGAATGCAACATTGTAGGCAATTTTATTGTTTAGAAAGGTTCCTTATGTAACATATTTTTTTGTCTCCATTTAGAACAGTCGTATGATGGTAGAATGAACCCTATAACATCCCCAGAACATTAAATATGTGTATGTAAAACCATATTTATATAACATTATTATTTTTTGCACTGTAAAGTATTTATGCCATTCAACAGTGTCAAAATAGCCATCAACAAAGATATTCACTGTGCCATCAGGTGGACAGACATTGAAATTGATATTAACTATTGATAACGGGCCAATGGAAGCGAAATGCGTAGGAGTTTACTTGTGCCTCCTCCTTTAACCGTGGAAAAAGAATAATTATATTTTTGTATTGACCCTCACCCAGGCTCGTTCTGGCTGTGTATCAAAAAAAGTGGAAGGCGGTCACTGCATAATAGAACTCAGCCACAAAGTAAAATAAAATCAGCTTTAATAAAGAGTATTGCTGTACATCACAGAATAGTCCTCTGACGCGTTTCGTTCCATCCTGGAAATTTATCAACTCTTTTATAAAGTTCCAGGATGGAACGAAACGCGTCAGAGGACTATTCTGTGATGTACAGCAATACTCTTTATTAAAGCTGATTTTATTTTACTTTGTGGCTGAGTTCTATTATGCAGTGACCGCCTTCCACTTTTTTTGATACATTTTTGTTACTATATCGGCTGTAGCACCTAGGCAATTTCTCCTACATTGAAAAACCGTGACCGCATCCCAGTATATCCGTTTGGGGCCGCCCCGTGGAGCCGCAAGGGGACGTTGGAGTACAGGACACGTCTGGAGCCGTCCTGGAAGGAATTACCTGTTTCCGACTGTGACGTCATACAGCAGCGCACGAGCGCTAGCGTCGCGGATCCGGGATCGGCGAACCAACGGAGTGAACAGTGAAGAGACCGGGTCGGGCAGGGCTGCAGGTTCTGGTGTTCCGTGAGTACAGGAGAGCGGTATCTAAGGGTACTCATCGTCCTGCCTCTATCTATTTCCTGCGCATAGCCCCCCACCCTGGTTTTAAGTCTGTTATATGTTCTTTCCATTATCACTTTCATCGATTCATGCCATTATTTGCAGCAGGATTGCCATTACATTTTATAGCTATACCTAGCAAGGGTTGCTTTGCCTTTTCCATCATCAGTCACATGCACTGTGTGGAGCATCGGACAACACAGGGTTCATTCCTCATACTTTACACTCATTCTGGCTGTGAGCAGGACCTTAATGAGTGGCGGCTAATTATGCTCAGGCTGTCTCTCCCTGAGTGGGTGTGAAGAAAAAGTGAGTACATTTATGATCTAAATGATGATGGTGTCTTACTGAAGATATGTTTTGGGGAATCCTAAGTATGGTATAAGTGGTGTGAATCCAGCTCGTGTTTTCTCTACTATACCTCTGAGAAAATTACCTAATTAATTACAAATAACCTATACACTGGCGACACACTTTATTCGAGCTTGGCTAGTCCCACGAATTCGGGTATACCCGGGTGTATTGAGGTTTGTGACTGTTTTCTGCCCGAGTGCATTGAGTTATTTTCCAAGCAGGGATTGAAACATTTTATTCCTGCTGGCTGCAATACTGCACAGTATATATATATATAAACTGCATTACAATTCATGAATTTATGCCATCTGGTAGACACGCGAAGCATTGCAGCCTATTAAATCCTAATCATTATCATTTAACAGATCAGCCGCCCATCAGCCAGGCATGAACCCAGGCTGGGAAGGCAAATGCAACGGGGCTTGTCAGAGGTTAGGAGCGGCGCATTCCAGGTATCTGCCAGGTACATACCGGGTATTTGCTCGAATAAAGTGTGTCGGTGCAGTATGAATACATTATTGTTTATCTCTACCCACTGAGGCAGGAGGCCACTTCAGGTTTATCAGTTTGAATTGCCTTAAGCAATCAGTGTCCCTTTAAGTATACGCTTGAGCACTTTTATGTATGTCTTGCTAATCGGGAGGTAATAAAATTTCAATTGCAAAAAAAACACCCACCTTGCGGGTGCAAACTCGTACCTTACCCCAATACCGGGAACAGTAAGTCTTGCTACATCTGTATTTACTAACACGGTATTTAAAGAAAATCATGTCTGAGTCTTTTATCTAAAAACCTGATGGAAAACGACACACGCAGTAACCGTAACACACTTTCACTGGAAGCTGCTAATTATGATCAATGCTGTACTATATATTCAGGAGGGAATGACACAGTCATGTATCAATCTCATCATGCTGGAGTTATTTTACTGCACTGTATTATTTTATGCTTCATTTTTGACAATTTTATCTTACTACTTAATTTCAATATATTTCAAAAATTGGATCTATTCAGTAATTCACCGTCTTTCCCTCAAATGGTACTTACTGATCAAAAGCTATTGCAATGCTTTTTTAGAGTCTTGTGTCAAATCAGTCTTCATTTTTTTAAACAATGTTTATCTAAGTGTCTCAAACATACTAATGCCTGGTTACCCACAACTTCAGTCTAAAAATTACTTATTAACCCTGTTACAGTCAGAGGGGCCTGTAACACTTTTCTTTATATATCCTTCTGTCAATAGCCCTTGGGGCATCATAGAACAGCAAAAGGGTTTTACTGTAACTCATGATCTAACCGCATATTGTGTAAGAATGTAGAAAAGCAAATGTATACATTATATATAGAGACAGAGAGACAGCACACACTGAAAAAAAGCCTGAGAAGTGGCAAGTGTGGCGCATGGTAAATGGTAAATAGTTAAAGTCTGTGAGGATTCCTAGAGATCCAATATACCGGCACAAGAGATAATCACATAAAAGTGTTTTATTGGGTCCAAAAGGCGCACAAATGCCAGAGGTTTCGGTCCCCTGAAGGACCCCCGGGGACCGAAACGTCGGGCATATGTGTGCATTTTTGGCCCAATAAACCAGTTTTATGTGATTATCTCTTGTGCCAGTATATTGGATCTCTAGAGATACACACACACACACACACACACACACACACACATATATATATATATATATATATATATATATATATATATATATATATATATATATATATATATATATATATAAAGCAGAAAATAGCCGTGTTAGTTGCGATAGTGCAGAATAAATGAGTTCTTAATGCGGACATGGGGTTTCTCACACCCTATCAAAATTGTTTGTAATTATCCTGCTTGCCTCAATTCTTATCCACACTTTCTCCCCCCCCCAGCATCCCTTCCCCTCCCCACCTTTCTTTGACACTGTCCCCTGGCTTCAAACACTTAACACCCTACCTTATCTACAGTAAATATCTGTAGTTTTTTTTTTTTTGTTTTTTTCCTCTCTCTACACTGTATTAGCCATTGAATCCTTTGTATATCAGTATTGCTTGACCTGAAGAAGAGAGGAGAACTTTCGAAAGCTTGTCCTATGACATAAATTGTTAGTCCAATAAAAAAGGTATTACCTAATACTGAAGAACTCATTTATTCTGCACTATATATATATATATATATATATATATATATATATATATGTATATATATATATAACGCAACAAAAAAGTATCCTTCTAATCTTATAATCTTGACATTTTTGAACTAATGCCGACAGTGCTGGGGTTACTATGGCGACGGCACGCCCACATACCCGTTACGTGATGACGCTAGCAGCGCTATACAGCTTTGAAGACATGCAGTTAAGATGAAGCTCCTTCTCGGCCCCTGGTGATTCTGTTGATGTTGTTGCGGTTACTATGACTACCGCACGCTCTGACGCTCCTTACGTGATGACGTCATCAGTGTCACACTGCGATTCCCCTACGTGATGACGTCATCAGTACGATCGACAATCCAAGGCTAATGAGAGGGATAACTTGATAGATTCCGCAACGATGTCAGGAACACACCCTCACTTGCTACAGCTGATTTGTTTCAAGACTTTTGGCGCGAATTCTGCTCTCCTGCCTCCCTTATATATACTGGCTCATTTCTCCCAACACCACTCCCCGAAGAAGACCGTTCAGTCGAAACGCGTTGGAGTCTGTGGAGGGGGGCCCCTGCCTTTTTCCAGCACAGGAGGCCTTTGCAACTCGTATTTTGGTCACAATAATTACACTATTTTGGTGATGTATCAATATTCTCCAATACTGTGATACATGCTCTTATTTTGTTCTTTGACATTATTCTAGGCAACATTGTCTTTATTTGTATCTATTGCTATACACAGGCATATCTCTATTCCTAGTACACAGGCCTGCAGTTTGTGTTACTAATCAGAATAGTGCCTCTCATAGAGCTACCAATTTTTGTGTTCGCATACATTTTGGCTGTTTATGATATCAGCCATTGGTGATTTCCCTGACCAATTTATGTGCCTTTGACTCATGGTATATATGTATTGTCAGTTGTGAGTCCCCCTCCTCGTTTATATTTCTCTCCCCTTGTTTTTATCTTTATACTAATACATTTTGCATTTATAATTATATTCCTGGTATGCCTGTGTGCTTCATTATAAGGATACTTTTTTGTTGCGTTAAACATTTATTATCCTTGAGCACCACTGTCTATTGATATTTTATCATATATTTAGGACAGTTTTTGCGCAACAGTTACGGATTGTGTTGATGCGGTATACTTTGTGTTCTCTGTCATATGTTTTTGCTTTTCTTTCAAGCAACTCCTATACCAGCTCCACTTTTATTTTAATCGTTTCCCCTTTTCCTCACACTAGAGCCTAGTATGAATTTTAGTAGTCAGGAAGAGCAGAGAATTGCTAGTGCCAAAGCAGCTTTCTCTATCTCACGTGTTGACCCTGTTGATAGCAGTATTGATGCTCCTGTATCTAGACCGATAGAAATAGATGCATTGAACACTTTAAAATATTTGTCACAGAGGAGACTGCGGAGCTGGTGGAATCGAACAGCTCTTGATAATTATCTTCTCAACAAATAAATTCCGAGGGGCCTGAGGATTAAGTTGTTCCCATCCTTTGAATTTTTTGACATCACTCTAAAAGAGAGATGGGAAACATCTCTCAATATATGCTCATTAGAGTTGATCGCCATTCTAATCGATCATGAAAAATTAGTGTTGGCAGAAGTAACCAATAAAATTGAAACTGCCAAAAAAGATCTTACTAATGTAATCTCGTCAGCGATTGATCAAGTTGAGAGTGATTTGCTCAAATATGAAGAAGGATTAATAGAATATAAGAAAAAGAAATTTGATAGGGACGTGATTGATTTCGATAAAAAACTTATATATATAAGTGGAATAGAGGCAAAGGCAATAAAAAGGTCCACCATCAAGGTAGAGATAACTCTCTGTCATCTGAAGCCTTTACCACAGATATAGACTCATCAGATACTGACACACAGCGTGCTACTACAACTGCCGCTGGTCCCCTAGGTTCCTCGTCTTCCTCTTTTTTAGGCAGGGGTTCGCACCCGAGAAGAGGAAGAGGAAGACGAGGAAGGGAAACAAGGCAACTCAGAGACAGAGAGACATTTGGCTACAAACCTCAGACCAAGAACCGTCGGGGTTGGTAGAGGACGATCTTAATATCATTAATCTCTCTGATGTTACACTCTCTGATGATCAAACCAAAGTATTGAAGAGAGGTTTATCTTTTTCTCCCACCCTGCATATGGACACATTTGAGGTAATCAAGGACCTTAATTTTTTTGCCGGAAATTGCTTCTTTTGAAACATTACTCAAAACCTCAAGATTTTGACTCTGACCCTTTATCCTCTGCGATCTGGGACAGTTAAGAACCACAAACCATAGACGATTTGGTAGCACTTTTGGAGGAGCAGGAGATTGTTACCACGACTACGAAAGATATCATGCTACAGACTAAGCCTAAGTCAGCTTTCTGTCCACCTATCCAGAGCTGTTTGCAAGTTGATGTTTTTGCTACTGTTGTCACAGAAGAGATCCTTAAACTACCTATTAGACAAGGTCCCACAAATGTCTTTTGATAGGTGTTGGGGTATTTTTTATATGTATTGGGGTGGTTGGGGTATTTTTTATATGTATTGGGGGGGTTGGGGTATTTTTTATATGTATTGGGGGGTTGGGGTATTTTTTAAATGTATTGGGGGTCTTGGGGTATTTTTTAAATGTATTGGGGGGGTTGGGGTATTTTTTATACGTATTGGGGGTCTTGGGGTATTTTGTATATGTATTGGGGGTCTTGGGGTATTTTTTATATGTATTGGGGGGTTGGGGTATTTCTTTATGTATTGTGGGGGGTTGGGGTATTATATATATGTATTGGGGGGCTGAGATATTTTATATATGTATTGGGGGGCTGAGATATTTTATATATGTATTGGGGGGCTGGGGTATTTTATATATGTTGGGGTATTTTTTGTATACTATTGGGGGTTGGGGTATTTTTTTATACTATTGGGGGGGGTGTTGGGTACTTTTTATATGTATTGGGAGGGTCTTGCATATTTTAGCACTGTGTCCAGTATTTTTGGACAACCCACCTGGCAACCCTAGCTGTCGTTCCCCCCCCCCCCTAGCCATCCTGCAGCCACCGGCGCCCCCCCCCCCAGTAGCAGCCACTGGTGCCCCCCCAGTAGCAGCCACTGGTGTGCCCCCCCCCCCAGTAGCAGCCACCAGCGCCCCCCCAGTACCAGCCATCGGGCCCTGCTCCATCCATTTGTCCTGGGCCCCATGATTTCTGTTGGCGGCCCTGACCATTAGTAACTCCATGACATGTTCCTCAGTGTTAAACTCAGATTGGGAGAAGGAGCAGTTCAGTGAGTAATGACACTGACTCTGACAATGAGTTTGAAGCAGGGGAACCTGCTATGCTCAGCCAATTAGGAGCAGGGATCCATGAGCATATAAAGAACTGTAAGCCAATCAGCGGAAAGGCACAAGGCTGAATGTGATGAGTGCCTCTTGATAGCAGAACCAATCCATGCTGAGTTGTACGGCTGTGAATGCTGATAGCCAGCCCACTCAATCGGCAGGGGGAGGAGTAAGCACCGCAGGTGAAGTAGATGTCATGGTTATCCTGCTGCTAGTGTTAACTCCTGGTGGAGTCCAGGACACAGTTTAATACAAAATATTAAGGATTACACTCACCTGCTTAGAAGAATACATTGGACAATATATACTGTACAGAGGGTGTTAATAGCAGAAACCTTCTTCTACACAGGATAGTGTGATATTTCAATATGGCAGATGCCTAAAACTTTTTGATACATTAGTGAAGGATATACTGTAGCTAGTGTTGCTTTTCTTGGTATGCACAAACTATTCCTTAGCAGTGGGGAGACTCGTGCAGGGGTTGCAATTCTCTGATTGAGTGGAACGAAAATCTCTTACTGTAATTGAGCAGGGATATATAAGAATCACCATGTAATAATAAATACATGATACATTAAATGGTAGCCTTAAATGAATCACAGTGAATAAAATATATTAAAACCGGTCAACCATTAAAAATAGATAAAAGGTCTAAAAAAACAGCTATACATATTAATTGGAAGGAACATGATTGGCGAGAAGGAAATTACAAATAAAGTTATTTGTAAACAAAAAAATACAAAAGTGCATTTTGGAGAAGTAATTAGGATGAATAATTATCCCTGTTAATTTCCAAAGGACAGCTACTACAGTCGGTGTACTTTCAGTTTAACTAAGACCACGATTGGCTGATACAGCGTACAAGATAACAATTGAAAAAATATAAATCTTATGGATTATTACAGTTATACCAAATTATGCTTGATATTGACCCACCCACTGGGATGTCAATTGTACAAACGAACTGCAACGCTGACCTCAGCTGCATCATACTGTACATGTCAAAGTTAAAATATGACTTATGACCATAGATCACTCCATTAATGGATGCAATAGATTAAAACAACAATATTAAATGCTAATAAAAACTAAAAACCCTGAAAACATGGTCTCTTTAAAATTATTTTAAAAGATTCAATGCCATACCAATGATATATAATCAAATAAAAAACAGCCTGTCTAAATCAATATTAAGACCTTTTGGAGCAAGCGTTTGGCTTTCCCGCATAGAAATCTGAGTTTTTCTACTATCCACTCTCCAGTTTGCTTTCGGACATTCAATACCCTTACAAGTCGAGCCCTTAGGGTCTTGTCCTTGTACTAATTTAATTAGACACACTATGTGTGGTTAACCCTTTCTTGACGTTATACACATGTTCTGCGAGTCTCCGTTTCACTGGCCTACACGCTCTCCCTACATACTGAAGTCCGCAGGGCCATTCAAGCAAACAGATGACATAATTACTCTTACAACTGATGAATGATTCAATTTTGAATTCTTTGCCTGTGGCTTGAGACTTAAATCCTCTCGCATTGCTGCTGTACGGGCAGCCTGTGCATTTTGGAACATGTGAAATAGCCTTTGAATCCACGTAGCCAGTTAGTTCTGCTGATATTCTGTTTCTTGGTACTGAGAGGGCAACTAAGGGCTAGGGACAATGTATAATGTGCTGCTTTTTTTTTTTTTTTTTTTTTTTTTACACAATTATTTGGGCAGGTTAAATTTGACTCAATAAATTGTCCTTCTGTAAAATACTCTAGTGCTTTTTAATAATTGTTTTCATTTTAGGGGCCATTTTATTATAATTTGTAATGAAAGGAATACATTCTTGAGATTTAACTGTTTTGTTTTGTTTTCTATCATATTCAATAAATGGTTATCTATCAATATTCACTACTTTTGATAATGCTCCTTCAATATCTGCCCTCTTGTAATCTCTTTCTATCAATGTATTTTTCATTTAATTCGCTTGCTCCAAAAAAGTTTGCTATTTAGGACAGTTTCTTTTTATTCTTAAAAACTGTCCCTGTGGAATATTTGTAATCCACCTAGGATCATGGTGGCTGGATGATAATAGATAATTGTTGGCATCTACAGTTTTAGAGTGGGTTTTGGTATGAATTATGTTGTTCTCAATAAATAACACCAAATCTAAAATTTCTATACTTTGATGGTAACTGCTAAAGGTAAAATTAAGGCTCGTAGCATTGTTATTTAAGTACTGCTTTAAATGATCCAATTCTTTCTCGCTGCCACTCCAAATGTATAAAATATCATCAATGTATCTGTGCCAGAGCACCAGGCTCACACCAAATGGGTTGTTGGACCAGATAAAAGTCTTGTCCCAGATGCGCATAAAAATATTCACATTACTTGGTGCAAACCTTGGCCCATGGCATCACCGCAGATTTGAAGATAAAAATCACCATCGAAACAGAAGAGATTGTGGGTTAAAATAAACTTAAACCCCGCTAGAATAAAATTCATAAGGTTTTCCGGAGTGTCCGGATCACTAGTCAACCTTTGTCGTATGGCTTTCAACCTAATTCATGCTTGATGACTGATTATAGTGGTCACATCGCATGTCACCCATAGATATCCCTCTTGCCAAGTAATATTCTTAATAGTGTTCTATATGTGGGTTGTGTCTCTTAGATATGATTTTAAGCTATCCTACATGTCTTTCATGAAAAAAGTCTAAATATTGTAACAGGTTGGAGGTTAAGGACCACACCTTGAGTTAGTGTGACCACACCTTGTGTATGGAGTACAATTTGGGGCGCTAATCCTTAGAAAAGATATTCTGGAACTAGAGAGAGTGCATAGAAGAGCCATCAAATTAATTAAGGGGATGGACAATCTATCTTATGAGGAGAGGCTAGCTAAATTAGATTTATTTACATTGGAAAAGAGGCGTCTAAGAGGGGATATGTTAACTATATACAAATATATTCTGGGACAGTACAAGGAGCTTTCAAATGATTCCAAGGGCAGTACAAAGGACTCGGGGGCATCCCTTTAGGAAAGGAGATTTCACCAGCAACAAAGGAAAGGGTTCTTTACAGTAAGGGCAGTTAAAATGTGGAATTCATTACCCATGGAGACTGTGATGGAAGATACAATAAATTTATTAAAAAAAAAGGTTGGACATCTTTTTAGAAAGGAAAGGTATACAGGGATATACCAAAGAAGTAAACATGGGAAGAATGTTGATCCAGGGATTAATCCGATTGCCAATTCTTGGAGTCAGGAAGGAATGTATTTTTCCCCTTAATGGTTTTTTTTGTTTGCCTTCCTCTGGATCAATAAATAAGTATAGATATAGGATAAAGTATCTGTTGTCTAAATTTAGCGTAGGTTGAACTTGATGGACGTATGTCTTTTTTCAACCTCATTTACTATGTAACTATGTAACTATGTAAGGACTTTATTCCAGATATTATTGGTCAACTTTATGTCCCTGTGTATTTTGGGCGAACCAACTCCCTGACATCACTGGCCCGCCCCCCCGACACGCCCCTGGACAGCGCGCGAACTAAGGACAGGGAAAGCACCCGCTTTCCCTCAGCCTCAGCGCGCCTCTGCACGGCTGCAGTCACCATGGACTCAGCCTTAGAATTCTCTTTGCTCCCGCCTTGTAGTACGTGGTGTCCATGATAAGAATTACTCCTCCTTTATCCACTGCTTTAATAACTTCTCTCCATTAGTTTCTAATTGTTTCAGTGCCTCTTTTTCTGCTTGATTCAGATTGCTATTAATTATTTTAAAGCCCTCCACTGCTTTTTCCAGATCATCTATCAACATAGTAAAAGTTTAGATAACATTTCCCTTAATAAAACTAGGTTAAAATGTCGACTGTTTTTAAAAGATGTAAAAGTATTAGTCTTACCAGAATCTGAACTTGTAGTGTTTTGTGTGGATCTGGTTACTGCAAGGTTTAAAAAAATATGTTTTTAGTGTAATCTTATGTGTGAATTTGTGAACATCTGTATACAAATTGAACTCTCTCTCTCTCTCTCTCTCTCTCGCTCTCTCTCTCTCTCTCTCTCTCTCTCTCTCTCTCTCTCTCTCTCTCTCTCTCTCTCTCTCTCTCTCTCTCTCGTCTAGATATAGGAGCATCTCTAAATCTGTTCCGAATGTTTCTGTCTTGAAATTCACTATTGTACCTATCTAATGGCCTCTCTCTATAATTAAAATATCTCTTCTGAAACCTGATTAATGTTGAATCTACTCAGCTGTATTTTATTATTATGCAGTTGCCATCTTGGTTTGTCCCTTTGATACAGTAAGTGTCTTCGTATTTTATCTCAGTTTTAGCGCAGTCTAAACTCCAGTTAGCTTGACCTGGTTTCCAATCTCTTTGTTGGCTATTTTCAGTTGTTTTTTCTCTAAATCATTGCTTCTGTTTCATGGAGATGACTTTGTTCTCTATTTTGTCTATTCTATTTTTAATCTTTGCTGCTAATAAACTGAACTTCATCAATTCTTTGAAAGGCTCCAATTGTTCCTTAATTAAAAAAATCTCTTAATCTAAAATGTGAAGTTTTTCCCCCCAATTTTGGATAAGTAATCTCATTAACTCAAATGAGCTGTTATACAGTATTCTGTTCTATTCTTGTAAGAATGCAATATAATCTATAAATCAAACGCTGGTGTTTTGATAATGCGTAAACCTCTCAGAATCCTTTTTTGTTCCAAGTGCTTCTCTAAGGCTAAGGCCCCGCTGCACGCGCCGGCGTGCCTGCCTTGCGTCCTGGAGGTGCGTGCACGGCACTACATCGCAGTCTGTGGTCTGTAGGGATCATTTTTTGCGCTGGGGGGCGTGGCCAAGAGGAGTCAGGTGGGCATGGCCATATGGAGGGGGCAGGGCCATCACTGCTGGGAGACATAGGGCTCACTGCGCTTCCAGACCGCTTTGCTCCCCCTCCCCATTACTAGCAGTGTTCATCGGACACCTGCAGATATCGGCAGAAGCTTCTAGTCTGGCGGGGGGAAGCGGTGACACAGGACGCACCTATCACACATAGCGCTGGTCTAGGATTACTGGGAGGGGGGGGGCTCGCAAACCAAGCACTCACCTACAGTATACACCAGCTGGGGCATCCCTATACCCCCCACCCATTTCTAGGAATTCCAACACCTGTCTGATTGGCTCTCTGGCGCACCACGTGACGCATCGCTGTACGGGATTACACACCTGTTGTAGCCCCTGCTGTCTGACGTGTCACAGCACGCAGTGAGCCTGGGAGCACGGAGGGACCTGGGACAGCTAGGAAGAGGTAATGAGCTGGTGGGAGGCGCTCGGGGGACCTAGCCTAAGATGCTGCCCTAACCTCTCTAATGGAGATCTGTCTTAACAGACTGGTCCTTCTCAGATGCATAACAAGAACTTCCATTTTAAAAGTGGGATGTGTGAGCTTAAAACCAGGGAGGAGGGTCACAAACCCCGAAACAATTGTTTACCAATGGAAATCTACAAACCCACATCCCCCGCAAGCTCAGAACCCAAACCCACCTCACCATATACATTTGTGTCAAAAGCAGTGTTGCTGGGATGTAGCACTAGGGCTTTTTGTCTTTTTTTATATACATTTTTTATATACATTCACACATTATTCTAATACATTAAACTCATTTTTCACCACTTGCTTTGATATTACTGGAGCCCAAGGACACAGAGCAGACCCATGGCTGCCAGTAAGGCATGGGATTTGAAGAAGGGAGGGACAATGGTTTCACTGCAAGAGAGGAACCGCCCTACTCTAGGAAAATACTGGATAAGTGGGAGTGTCAGGGGAAGGGAGGGATGGACAGGACACGAAAACCACAGCAGTGCCGGGGAGGAGGGAGAGGACACACAACTGCTATGAATGTGTGCCCCACAAACATGTGCAATGTAATCTGGGGCAGGAAATGCTTAATCCAGGGGGTAATATATAGGTTTTCTATAAGAAGGGGGCCTGCTATCAGCTAATCAGAAAGCATTTCAGGAGGGGACTTAATGGAATCCTATGCAGCAGAGTGGGTCATACTGACTGCCCTGACCAAATCCCGGCCAAAATACGCTTTCACTGGACCCTGAAAAGTATACAGGTCCAGGTAATATTGGACTTCTGGTAATGCTACATTTTTTCTTTTTAGTAACATTGTGCTTGCTACTTCTTTACTATTCTTACACACCTTGCCCACGTGTTAATATAGAAAATCTAAACTTATGGTATTTCTTCATAAATAATAATGTCATTTTCCATTACACTTTGGGTTAACTTTACCTTTTAAAATCTAAGTTGTATGTGCTTTCTGACAATTTATTTTGCAATAGCCTTATTAGTTTGAGATGCTTTTAACTGATTGGGGAGAGATGAAAGTAAACCCAACTTATCTAAGGACTTTTAATAACTTTTGCGGTAATACAACTTTTACCTCTCCACTTCTAGGGTGCCTCGAAATGCATTTTGAAGAATGGAATTGGCTAAGCTCCCAGTCTGACAGAATGCAAAAACAAACACTAAGGAACCACAGTAACATTCAGCTTCCCAATGGATTTTTGTTTTCAGAGCTGTAATTGTCCGTATCTTTTTTGATTAAGGAACACCAGAGAAGTTTGCTGCGGAGGAATACAATTATGGGGTAATTTATCTTCCCATCTCTTTACTTTTGGTAAGATTCAGCACAGTGGCCTCATTTTTCGCAGCTATGCATGCCATTCATTCTTACTTTAGAGACTTCAAACTGTTAGTATACTGTAACGGTTGCTCGCCACAAACAGGACTGGACCACGAGGCCCAGGTGTGGATATATAAACACCGATCTGAAGCCGCAAAGCCGCATAGCCGCGTCCGGATGCGGGATTCGTAGTCGTGGTTAGCCGGGTCGTGGTAGGAGTGGTACGGTTCGTAGAGGGTCTTAAGTCAGGTAGTGGATAGGAGAAAGCAGAGTAATCGAGGATAAGCGAGGAGAGGCGAGGCTAGGCAAGGCAGAGTGCTTGTGACCAGCACATGTCACAAAGGTTTATACACCGCCAACTTCCCGGTGGAAGAGGCTGAGTCTAAATAGCAGGACCGGCGAATCAGATGCAGGATCACTCCTGCAGGCAGGAGAGAAGCAGGAACCAATCAGGCAACTAGAGCTTGACCGGGGGCGGAGCCTGTGTCTGATCCTCTCACCTACACACTAACCTCAGTCAAGTATAACGCGACAGGATAACGTTCCGTTAAATAAGTTGTTAGCAATTACTTATGACAAAATTAATACCTTTTATAGTACTGTAGGTAAAAGTTTATTGAATTAACTTTTATCAACTTGGTAATATATTAACCCCTTAGTAGTCAAAGTGGCCATCAAGTCATAGTCAACCCATGACTAGGTGACCACTAAGGGCTACAAAAAAGTTAATATATACCTTAGACCGGGGGTGAGCAAACTGGGGGGCGTGAGATTTTTTGGGGATGGGGTCGCAGTGTCGCAGAGGCATTTAAATGAAATGCCAGGGGACCGCGTGAGGCCTCTGCAACTTCACTTACCGTGACTACGTCGGGTTGGGCGACACTACACCATGGCAATGCAGCGTCACATAGCATAATGTCACATGACCCTGCGGGTGCAAGAAGTATGGGAGAGCAGGCAAGGGGGGCACAAGGCAAAACGTTTGCGCACCCTGCCTGAAACTACACTAACTACCCACCTTGCCTACCAACAAGGCTAGGAAGGCATTGCTTGGCCATGCTTTACTAAAAAATTGCTGTGGCAGGTAAGAGGTTTACTCCCAATATCCTTCCCCCAGGGGGCAAATTGCACCTTTCCCCATCACTCCCTCACCTGTACTATTACTTGAGTAACATTAAGTTATTTTAAGAGCTTGAAATAACGTGATGTAACTCTAACGACAATAAGCCGACTGATAGCCACTGTTTCAGCACACCATTAGTTTAGTGAATACGTTCTTCACTCAGAGAAAATAATATCCATTCCATTTTTAAGGTAACGTCACATTATTTCCCCTGATTTAACAGAATTTAGTGACACCCCCCCCATAAGTTTGAAGCATCAGTGAAATGGTTAAAAAAGTTAAAATATTTAAAATTGAAAAAAAAAATGGCATACATAATAATAATAATAATAATAATAATAATAATATTAATAATATAAAGCGAATAGGGACAACTTTACACTTAACCTGCTCTCAACCAAACCACATGAATTCATAACATTAATACTGCTGTAGGTGGACTTAGCGTTTCACTGGTTAGCACTGATCACTCCCCTCCTAATTGTCAGTCTCCACGCCCCCTCTTACATTTCACCTGTTGGATATTAATGGGCTTCTCTCAAGCTTGCAGTTACTGATAGGAGCAGAGTAGGGACTTGTTTAGGAGTAAATGCATAATTAGGGAAAGTGTCCCAAAAGCAAACAACCGTGACAAAGAACAAATGGGTTATTATTTTAGCAGCTACTTTTTTTAACATCACTATTTACTCTCCTGCTGAAAACCCTCAGTATAATTTGTGTGGTCATTGATATGGTTACTGAATTTATCACCAATCTGTGTTACTCCACAGTCAAAGGGAATTGCATGGAATTTGCAAGCAGGGAATAATTCAAGCCTTGGCACAAAAGAGTTGAACATGATGGATGTGAAGTCTTTTTAAGTCCCAAATTACTAAGTAACCTTGCACCTTTCCATCTTGGACCAAATCATTTCTAGTGCGGCAACTTAACTTTTTAATTTTAAAGTGTGCTCTATACAATGCATCATGTTTTTTCAATGTGCCAAGAAAATACTTGATTCCAAACCTTTATTAGGTCTGAATAACCCTATGTAATTGGGCAAATGGATCTACAGTACAAGGTATACTTAAGACAGACATTCTGCCAATATGGTAAAACTAATATATGATATACAGCAGGGGTGCACACACTGAGGGGAGCGAGATTTTCTAGGGGTAGTCTGGCGGTTTTGGAGGCCCCGCGCTCTTCCCCAAGGCATGTAAATGAAATGCCCGTGGAGGCATGAGGCCTCTACAACTTCCCTTACCTGCTCTCAGCTAGCTCTGTGTCGATACGTCACATGTCAACGTGTCACATGACGTTGTGAGGTCATATGATGCGTGGAGCCCGAGAGCATGTAAGGAGGGGGGGCACAGGCAAGGGGAAGTGCAGACAGAGGGTGCGCGAACTGAAAGTTTTGCGCACCCCTTATATACAGTATGTAACTATGCTTTTAAAGAGGCAATCCAAGTGCTTATAAATTATTATTATTTTTTTTTCTTATACAGGATTGAAGAAGGGTGTCTCCGGAGCTGGGCCCCAATAATTTCAGCTCTGGTGATCCCCTGCTTCCGGAGATACATTCCTCCAGAGGAGGTGCCGGTTGCCACTCCGATTGGGTAGCAGGTTTCATGTAATGGCAGCTTTTCAAAGCTCCCGCACCCTGCGGGCCATTAGGAATCAGTAACACCATCTGGTGGGGCTTCCTATGTCCCTACGGAGCTTTAAAAAGCAGAGAGATATTGACACCCCCTTCGGAGGTAAGTATCTCTGGAAGCAGGAGGTCTCCGGGGCTGACATTAATGGGGTTCATTTTCCGGAGACCCCCGACTTCAATCCAGTGCAAACAAATAAAAATAAATGTAAAAAAATAAATAAACATTGCATTGCCATTTTAACTGCAATATGTACAAATAGCACTCGCTAGATCCTTTTCAATTTCTCTTTTCTCCACCTGATTCATACAGTTTTCGGTTTGTGCTAAAATACAAAGTAAAAACGACACAAAACAAATAAAGAAATAATCCAGATTTTACCCACAACCTGCATGTACTTTAAATGCCAAGCTTGGGGTAACATAACATGCGTTTGCTTGCATGCGAGCAAAGAGAAATAGATATTCTCAGTTGGATATACACAGTTTGTTTTTCATAATGATCAAATAAATCACATTACAGTTGAAAGTTTGTATAATTGATAGGCTTTGGCACTCCGGGATCCCACCAAAGCAGTAGGACAGAGTAGAGGGCAAGTTTAGAAATAACGAATAGCATAATAAAATAATAATCCTGTATCATTAGTGGCAGTTAGTAATAGTCAGTAGATGGTGGAGCCTCAAAAAGTAATCACACAATCACTTGGTATTGGGTTACATGTGACAAAAAGGGTACTAGGGCCTCATGCAGTAAGCTCCGATAAAATATTTTCGCCAAGTGTGGCGGATAGGTGGCCGATTTTGGCGATTTACCCTCGCAGTATTCAGTAAGGGCCGAATCCTTCCGATCCCTGCCGAAGCACTGCGAAAGCAAAGCTGCCGATGAGCCTGTGCCGATACAGCCTGGCTCCTGATAAGCCTTCCGATAGGCCTTTGGTGCCGATAGATGTTTGCAGCAGAGAGAGACAAGCCGCTCTCTCAGCGCAAACATCGGAAAAAAATAAAGTATTTTTAAACAACTTTTACTCCTAGTGTACATGTGCAGGGGGTCTCCGGAGCTGAACCGCATTGGTTTCAGGTCGGGGGACCCCCTGCTTCCCGAGATACAGCCCCCTTTATGAGGTGCCGGTATCCTTCTGCATTTAAAGGTCCCGATCACGTGACCGCGGCATGTAAACCAAGCAGAGGGATACCGGCACCCCCTAAAGGGGCCTGTATCTCGGGAAGCAGGGGGTCCCCAGACCTAAATCCAAACCGGTTCAGCTCCGGAGACCCTTTGCACATCTACACTATGAGTAAAACAAACATATCAATAAAGACTCGTTCCTTACCTTTGCGGGTATCTGCTACGGTAGCAAAGCAGCATGAATATTTATTTAATAATATTGTACAGTGAGCAGGGGGTCCCCCGAGCTGAACCGCATCACTTTGTGGACCAGGGACCCCCTGCTTCCCGAGTTACAGGCCCCGGAATGTGTCATTGGGTAGCAGTGTCGCCGCCATCTTTATAGCGTCCCATTCGTGACGTGCCCGCTATAAATATGGCGGCGACACTGTAACCGATGCCCCAAACCGGGGCCTGTAACTCGAGAAGCAGGGGGTCTTGGAGCCACAAATCAATGCGGTTCAGCTCAGGGGGCCCCCTGCTCCCGCACAATAGTATTAAAAATACATAAATGCTGCTTCATTACCATAGCGGATAGCCGCTCGGGTATCTCACGGGTACCAGGCTGGTGGTTCCACGGGTGACACATGCGGGGATGAAGCGGTGGCCTCACATCTGTGGGGGCACCGCGGACCCGTAGTCTGCGGGGATGAAGCTGTGTGGTCCCACTTCTGTGGGGGCACCGCGGACCCGTAGTGAGCACTCGTGAGTTCCCCAGACCCCCGTGGGAACCACCCGAGGCCCTGCAGACACCTGTGGGTCTGACCCGGGGCTCCCAAACATCCTTGGGCCTACCGTGGGGACCCAATTGTGGCCCACGGTGACCCAAGGAGACCACCTCGGGGCCATGGTGCTGGCGGGACCCACCAGCAGGCCTCCAGAACCTGTTTGAAAAGGGCTGCTGGTACCCTGTAGGTCTGTCAGGTGCCCCGCCAGCCCACCGGGGACTCGCGTGGGGCTGCGTTATGAACCCTGTTTGTAAAAGGATAAATCTTGTATTTATGGGGGGGCACAGGGGGTGGGTAATGTACAGTATTTATTAAATATTATGATGTTTATTCTGGGTCACTGTATTGTTTTTATTGTGGGTACTGGGGGTGGGAGGGGGGTTCCCCAACGGTATGTGGGTAGGCCTCCCTTGTGGGTAGTGGGTGAGGGGGGTTAGGTCTCACGGGGTGGGGGTTAGTGTGGGAGGGTATGTAGGCGTCCTGAGTGGTGGGTGAGGGTGGGTTAACCCCTTAATGACTGTAGCGGTTAATAACCGCTATGGAGATTAAGGAGTATGGGGACATTACTTTGGATGTTTTCATTCTTGTGTCTGTTTTGCAGCAGCGGAGGGGACATGGGCAGGATGAAGAGGAGGATGGCCTTCATCATGGTAGCCGGACATGGGTGGTAAGTGCTATATGTATTTAATGTATTGATTGGTGTTTATGTATTTAAAATGGCCACATTCACTATTATCCCTTTGTGGATAATAGTAATTGTGGCCATTACTATATTGTATGTGTTAAGGGGGGGGGGGTTATTTCTTTATAAGTATGTATGTGTTTAGACATTAATTTGGGGGGGCACATAATTGGTACTGTAGGCCTGCGGGTAACACCCGAGGGCCCCCGCCGGCCTATAGTATCATTGATGTGCATATATGTGTATGTTAGGGGTTGTTGGGTTATATATATATATTTATTTATTTATATAGAGATATTTATTTATTTAGATTTATTTATTTATTTAGTGTGGGGCTGCTGTGTGTGATTATTTTTTATTGTGGGTAGCGGGGGGTGGGTGAAGGGGGTATTAGCCACAACGGTGTTTGTTTTGGCCTTGCGGGGGGTAGCGGGAGGGGTTAACTCCTTCATGACCGTAGCGGTATTAACTGCTACGGTCGTGAAGGGGTTAAGTGCACCCGCAACCCCCCCGCAAGTCCTAAACTCACACCTAGGGCCAAATACACCCTTCACCCACCCCCGCTACCCACAATAAAGCTGGCACGGTGGGTTAACCCCTTCATTGCCTTAGCGGTTAGCCGCTAAGGTAATGAAGTGGCCTTTAAATGCCTTTTTCCTTTCTCGGATGCATGCCGGGGGGCTCCGGTGCGGGTATCAGCTCCGGAGACCCCCGGCATCAATTATAGGCAGGAAAAAGGGCTGATTTTTTCTAAGTGTCGCCCGGTCGATGCTTCTCCTCCACCAACTTGCCAACTTTAGTTGGCGGGCTGGATTCCCGATAAACTCTCCAATCTGGGGTGCCGATCAGCACCGAAAAGCTGATCGGGGCTACCTGAATTCAGCCGGGTTAAAAAAGTGCCGATAAGTGGCTTATCGGCAGCCGTTTCCTGATAATTTCTTATCGGGAGGAAAAGTTGCCGATAATTCCCACTTATCGGCGCTTACTGAATCTGGAAGGCAAAAAATGGCTATAAAATGCTGAAAAAGCCTTATCGGGGCTTACTGCATGAGGCCCCTAGGCTTAGCTGCTTGAGGATATTGCCTACTGTTGAGTGTGAATGGGATAATTCCCAGCCATCTCCCAGTTATTAGTGAAAACTACTGATGTGAACGGGTTGGTACATTACCATAATGTTTCTAAATCCTCATTATGGGTCTGAATTCAATTAATACTTAGCCATTAGCAGTGTGAAGTGTCATGGATAAAGAAAATATTTTGTTAATGGCTCTAATGAGTAGGAGAACAATAAACATGGAGAATTATTTCCATTGTAAGATTAATAGTTGAGGAGCATTAATTAACGCTGATGTCCTTCCTATAACCACCTAAAGTAAATAAGAGCCCGTTTATGATTGACGTCCAAAGCCAGGATTATTCTCTTACTTTTGGATGTAATGCGATATTTCACTTGAAGAAACATGTGAGGTTTCAAAAGCTCTGTACACTTATAAATAAACCTCTTTATCTTGGTCGCATGAAGGGTATCACAATCTACAAGTGGATAGATCCTTAGAGCTCCGTTAAATCTAGCCTATTATCGTGATGTTACCTAATTAAGTAACGTTCGTTAATTTTCCTCCATTTAACGGTATCCTCACAGCTAATGTTATGGAAAAACAACATCCGTTAGCAAAATGACCATCGTAACGTTACCTGTATGAACATGGATAATCGTAGACCTAAGGCGCGTTAAACAATGCCCTGCACATACCAGTATGCATTGGTGAAAAGTATAATGCACATGCGCTAGGGAAGCTTGCACATGCGCAGTATGTGCGTTACTGAATCTAACGCCCGTGAGCATGTTGCAATTTCAAATAAATACACATTACAAACTGAATTACTCGGCCATATCAGCTAAACAGCTCAACCGTTGAGATGGCTGAGTAGGCTTCCACCTCCTCTGCTCACCCTGCTCCAGTGTCTGATGCTGAGAGGGTTCAGGAAGAGTTGGAGATTTAGATAAATGGAGTGGTGGAAGGAAGTGTGATATGAGACTCATTTAAATATACTTTGCATAGTCATTAGTATATCTCCAAGGGTACCTCAGATGTGCTCCCCTACTAAATTGAAAGTCTTGCTCTCCTTGAATTAATCCAAATGCGGATTTCCGATTCTTTAAAATCCATTCGGATTGTATTCAATGATGGATTTGAATGAATCTAATCTGCTTTTATATTACCTACTACGCAGATGGCTTTTGGTGGGGGAGGAGAGGAGGGATTTGGTCTAAATAATGCTGGTCTCCTGTAGATTGTTCCAGTTGTGGGGTGCACGTTTATAGAAGGAGGACCAAGACCAATAGCTTAGACCTTAAACCTGATCTTCTCCAAGACCAATAGCTTAGACCTCAGACCTGAACTACATCATAAAAATATACAAGTGAGAACATCTCCACCAGTCGTAAATCAATAGAAAATGAATTCTACTTGGAAGTGGGGTGTGGACAAATGGTTTCATTGACATGTAAGATTTTTGGGCACATTATGTTTAGCTTTTCAGTGTGTGTTTTACCTATGCCAATACAAAAGCTATGTTCTGATCTTTTCTGAATGGCAATAATTCAGTGGTGCTGTAGCTGATGTAAAATGCATGAAGGAATAGAAGTATTATATACTTGAGGGCATTCATTAAAATGGTGTTAAGCTTTCTATCTGTAATACCACACTCTATAAAACCTTTTCAAACTTTTCCTCATTTGCATGCTCCCGATAGAACAATTATATAACCTCAGAAGCAGTTTGCTTGATGAAAGTTTGTCAACCACCTCCATCATTTCTCTGCATAACAATGCAAGCAAAAAAGGTTTTTCTGCTGTTCCCATTGCAATCTAAGCTGACACACTGTACATGCAAGTTGTATATCCATGTTCATAGGGGATGTTTTCTCAGTGCTTTAATGTGATTCAGAAAACAGATTACAAAACTCTTTTGAACAATATTTTCAATTACTATTTTATAAGTATCTTATGTTGATTTGTCTGCCCTTCTAGAGCAAATTGTAAAAAAAAATCACTGTTAACGTATTACCTGCTAATGAAGGGATTAAATGAAAGTATCAAAGGAGTCACGATGCCTGTAGGGAGAAGGAGCTGCTCAGTGAGAAAAGACACTCACTCTGTAAACAATAATGCTGTTTTTGAAGCAGGGGAACCTGGTTCAATTCCTGTTGTCGGCTCCTTGTGACCTTGGGCAAGTCACTTTCTCTCGCTCAGGCACCAAAAATATAGATTGTAAGCTCCTCTGGGCAGGGACTGTGTCTGTAAAATTCCTATGCTGCGTAATGTGCATTATACTGTAATTGTGAAGCACTTTGATTCCCATTTGAAATTAAATAAAGCTATTAAATATGATAAGGTGCTTGGTATAAACTGTGCATTTTGAGTCGCAATATTTGAATATTGTGCTCAGGAGACAATCGCCCATTGTGCATTACTACCCAGCAACTAAAAACACGAGTATAAAATACCTTATTGTTGTCACCATGTAACTGACCTCCTTACACTTGTAATGTGTTATTCTATTGCTGCATTCCTTTGCTAAATTTAACACCGAGCCCTCATTTTCTTTTTTAGACTGTTCATTTTGCTGAATTATTTTCTATTACAGAAAATAGAAGCTGGATACAGAACTAAGAAAAGGTAATTTTACGGGAGACCAGGACTTTTAACACTTTTATACTGGGATCATTCACTAGACAAAACAAGGTAGTGGAATAAAATGTAGTTTATTCGGGTAAACCCGCGTACACACAGTGAGGCGCCTGCTTCGGTAGGCTTACCCTGAACGGGATATACACCCAGTGTTCCTGGTCCTCTTTTTGGTTAGAAGCTATAACCGCAAAAGCTGCGTTCTAAAATGAGAGCTTGGACCTCGCCTCTGACTTAGCCTCAGCTAGGCAGGCTTTCTTAGCTCCAAAAATGAAGCCGGTTGCTCTGCTATTCGTTATAGAGCAAATTTGAAAAGCCGCCTTTGCATCACCGGCCCAAGTCACAGGATCGTCAGGTTCTCTGACTGGGCCTCTCCTTACATACCTTCCGCTGTTCTATGTTCTGCATGGAAGTAGGAGGAGCAACTAATCAGAGCGTGGGAATTCCTCCTCGCCAGCCAATAGGAATAGGGGCTCGTCCTTTGGCTAATGTCAGAGGAGGGGGTGTTCCAAACCGGCTTGGGATGCCTCGTGGGCGGGACATATGAATTGACCAATGGGAAACGCGTTGACATTCTGCCGCTTCCCCCAGTCAACCCATTGCCACCTACTTGGCAGGCTCCAATGAGTCTGGCAGACCAGAGGGTCCTCCCCCCAGGGGTTCTCTGTTCTCCGGACTCAGTACTCCGCCCTGCCCCGGCCTCTTAGCAACCCGACACCTCTCAACATCCCGTCTCCTCTTTGAACTACGATGTCTATCCAGACTCCCCGGCACCTATATGGATGCATGGGCTGACTGAATAGAAATTTATTGTAACAGCACAAAACATCATAAGACATGTTTTAATAAATATTATAACTTGGGGAGACCCATATCAATGCGGGACATAGGACTGGGATATCTGGGCTTGAAAACCAGGACACTGGGCAGCCCTGGTGTAATTCAACCCGCGTACCGGCAAATCATGCCTGCACGCCGGGGAGAATTAGGTGACTACCAGTACCTTTGGCCCCCGAACTCCTGCAAACAAAATAATTGCATTTCGACCCAAATATCCCACCTAAAAAGATTCACGTTTCTAGGGCAAAGGAAACATGTAAACAGGAAAAGCAGGGGTCACTTTATTTGTACATGTTGCGACAAAAGGCTTACTCCGGGGCTCCGCCGTCTGTCTGGGACTGTTAGAACAAGGTCTTTTAGGGTAGGTTAAATGACGAGGTGTAACGTGCTGTTCCGTTAAACAGGCTACTGCCTGGTTTATTCAGTCCCAGGCACTGAGACTGCCACACGGAATACAAAATAATACATAAGTAAACAAAACCCTGCTAGCCTGAGCAATAACTTAACTAAGGTTTTCCCTGACTGGGGTTGGACTGGCTTATCCACTTCCAACAACAAAATAAGGAACTTTGCAGTTTTAGAAAAAAGGAAGAGAATGATTTAACCTGTTTGGTGAGAGGCGTTTCCCCTCTCTGCTTCTAGCAGCCTTCCTGCCTCCAGGCTCTTGGGGAGAGGGAAGAGGAACCAGGAAATCAGCCTTAAATACCTGATTTCTAACTAGCAGGACAGGTGACAGAAATCAGGCAGCAGACAAACTCTGGTTTGGATCCCTCACCCCTCAGTTCCAGCACTTGCCAAACTGTGGGATGGAGTGCATGCATTCTGAGGCTGCACTTTTCAGCCTAAACAGGATAGAAACTGTTCAGTATCCTGGGAGCCCTATATATGTAATTTATTACCATACCCTGGTTTCTGTCACAATTTATAATCCCTGGCCCCTGACTTATGGTGCTATGTAGCTTCCAGGGACCCCACGGGTTCAGGGGTAACCAGATGGGCTTAACCCTTATTGTATAGCCTGGTTACCCCCTCCCGTCACAGGTTACATGGAAAGAAAAATACATTGGTACAGCTCTAGTATCATACAGTGAACATCATATTGCGTCTTTATCTTTACAAACACACAGTATCAAAGCAGTTATGTATGTAGTTCTAGTGCTTCCAACAAGAAGCAATATAAACACACAGTGCTTAACCCTATTTAATGTCAGGGGTTCAGGAGTACAGTATATCAAATTAATCAGGGAGATCAGACATCATGTCCATAAGCATGAAACAGGTGGATAAAACCCCCACATATCAGAGCAAAACATGAAGTAAAGTCCAATAAATCTTCAAAAAGATAACTGAGTCAGAATTTGAATAAAGGATATATAAATCCAACTTAATTGAAGTGGCGAGTAATACAACATTTGCACATTCCTGTAGATCGTATGTCAGAAACAGCCACATAAAGCCAATGAGCACCGCATGAATCTCGATAGCACAGCCTACTGAGGGAATAGGAACATTGACCCCCAAAAGTGGGCGCCAGAGTAGGACGTCCCTGAGATCAGGCAAGTCCTCCCCATCCTCAGATAATGGGCAAATGCAGAGTCAGCCAAGTGCGCAGCCAAAGGGCATGTAGGATGAGGCAAGGAGAGCGTACTCACAGATAAAGTCCACAGGGAGCTGAAACGTGTGCCTCCGGAGACGAAGAAATCAGGAACTAAAGTGGAGTGAGCGAAGCACAGCTGCAAGAAAAGGCAGCCAGACTGTTCAGAAATGAATGAATCAACGTTGACAAAGCAGCCGTGTTAGGTGCGAAACTGTGAGGAATCTGCTCCTGGGTTTTGGCTGGAACTCATCCTTGCATAGCTGTGGAGTTTCCAGACAACCCCTCCTTGCTGCTGCAATCAAGAACCACCTGTTCTGGACTCACTCTGCAGTCTCCTTCATGCTGCTTGCTATGCAGCTCTGTCCCGATTGGCTGCCCATGCTATTTAGGGTTAGCCCTTCCCCCCAGGAAGTGGCTAAGCATAATCTAAGTCTGTTTGGATGTAATGGTGCTTGCTACAAGCACGTCTGTCTGGCCATTCTGTTCCTGTATGAAGCACTGGTTCCCCAGTGCTAAGCTTCTAGTTCCTGTGGCCTGCTGCATATTTCCCTTGCAGAGGCCTTCATGCTGTCCTACCCCTGTCCTCCTTACAGGGGCCCTTTTCCTATGCTGAAGCTGCTCCGCTGAAGTTCCTGCCTTCCTTGCTGAAGCATCCTGCTGAAGATTTCCTGATGACGACCCTAGCTTGTGACCGCGACCATCGCTCCTATGCCGCCTGCCTTGACCCCAGCCTGGATAACGTTAACGCTGCTTTCTCCAACCCTGAACCGGCTATGTCTGACCATGGAATCCGCACTCCGGACCTGACTCCGTGGCCTAAGGTCGGTGCATATACATCCCCACCTCAGCCCCGTGGTCCGGTACCAGTTTTTGGCAAGCACGATCGTTACAGAAATGTGTCTGAGGCTTTTCTTCCCTTTTACATATTGCTGTTTTTCTTGCTGCTGTGCTCTGCTTAGTCCATTTTTGTTCCTGTCCATAAGTATAACTTAATTAATTCTCTGGATAATGGCTTTCTCTGGGGGAGGTTCAACCTGTTTTCAGTGTCTTGCTATTGAGCATTTAGAGACTGTCAGAATATGAGATACTGTATGAGGATTTGGGTCTTTTTAGGTATCTGCACCACTCCTTTGTTAAAGAGAATAATACAGGCATCTCTGATAACTTTTAGACTGTCTGGCCTTCCTGCCTCTCACCTGTCTGTCATTCAATCTATCCTAAACGCTGCTGCTAAAACACAACAAATTCTCCCCCTCGCTTTTAAGGCTATACACTCTTCGGCCCCTCCTTATATCTGAGCCTTTATATCTTGCTATACACAATCCCGACTTGTGTTCTGCTCAAGGATGTCTTCTGTCTAACCCTTTTGTATCTGAAGCCTTCTCCTACCTAAAACCTTTATCACTCACTGCCCCACACTTCTGGAATATCCTTCCTCTCTATATCTGACCAGCACCCTCTCTAGCTACCTATAATACTCATCTTAGAAACTACCTCCTTAGAGAAGCATTTGGGCAGATCCATGGCTGAGACTATACACCTCATACAACAACCTTGGCCTCTTGCAGACACATTTACCAGAACACCCTCCTACTGTTTCTATTTGTTCTACCACTTCGATTCTACAAACCCATCCATGGGTTTCATCCAATGGCGGATTTTGACTAATCCACGCGGAGTGTAACCACCCAAATCCGTTGGTGAATTTTGTACTGTGAAACAGATTTTGGGGATAACATCAGCGAAAATCTGGGAAAGGATTTGGGTGGACTTGCCCATCTCTAGTTGGAACCTATGTTTGTAGAATGTAGAGATAAAGCCAATTTCATCTCTATAAATATATAGTTAATCCTTGAGTAGGGAGAATGAAGGGCCAAGAAAAAGGAATAGTCCCTACTCGTGCCCTGGACATTGTGCCAGTTGTCCAAAACAGACATTTCTTTTTCACCAGTTTTCCAAAACCTTTGGATAGACCGTTGCCAGTTTTGCTTATATTTGAACAGTGATTTTTAGATTTGCAGAGAAGTAAACAGAGAAGAAAACAGTCATATAATTGTTGTAAGAATTCCAATTGTTTAGTATTTGGGGCATAAACATTAGCTATTGTGTATACAACATCTCTTATAGAGAAAATCATTATTTATTAACTTTAGCTGAAGAGAAAAAAACAAATGGTGTATTTCTTATTCTGAAATGTAAGAGATTTATTAATCTGAAAATGTAGTAAAAGTAGTAATGTCACTTGCCTTGGATGTGTGTGAACCCAGTTTTAATCCCAGTGTCAGCTCTCCTGGTGACCTTGGGCAAGTCACTCAATCTTTCTGTGTCCCAGGCGCTAACATTAGATTGTAAGCTCTGTAGGGCAGGGAGTAATTGGCCTTGTAAAAATCATTGAAGAGATGTAGCATACTGAACTCCACGGCCCATCTGCAGAACTAATAACAGTGCATTTGGGGTCCAGGAGGCTTAACACTACAGAGTCATTGCTTCTGAATGGTACCCCCGCAGTGTTAATCTTTCACTTGCTGGCCATCAAGAGGAGAGAAACCAATGCCAACATTGTGCAGGAGCTGCACAGCTGTCTCTGTCCCCGTCTCTGTGTGCTGACCCCAGCAGCTCTGAAGCTGAGAAGCAGTCTCTGTTCTGTCCAACCCCTGGATGATGTAGATGCCGGATTATGGGCCTGAACGTCATGAGGGGGAATAATATAGGACCATATTCGGTCATCTACATCATCAAGGAGGTTGGACAGCGTTAAGTCACCTGTCCAACCCCACTGATGATGTATATAACCGAATATGGTCCTACAGTATTCCCCCTCATGATGTAGATACCCATATTAGGTCATCTACACCATCAAGGGATTGGACAGACATGGAGATTGGTTCTTACCTTCTGAGCTTCTCTGGGACAGGGCACAATCACAGAGACTGCTTCAGTACCGTAGAAGAGTGTATCGTATCCCTCTGCGGAGATGGCTCTGAAGGATTAACACTGCGGGTGGCCATTCAGAAGCATTGACCTGCCATGGTAGTCATTATAACACAACTGTCATAGTGCAGGTAATCTATACTGTATGTCTCATGTTCTACAATAATATAGAAACATCATACCAAGCTCAAATCCATTTGTAAACCTTCCAGAATGTTCCTTTTTCTTTCGCACACAGCGTCTTCCTCTTCAAATATTTTTTGTGTGGTATATTTCCATTTGGTTGCCTTGAAGACTATTATCTTTTGTTACTGCCCCAGGGAAATAAATATTAGAAACAATGTTTAAATGTGGAGCTTAAATGCTTTGTGGAGGCATTTAAAGAAATCTTTTGAAATGTACTTATTTCAATTCTATTTAAAGCACATTGTTAACAAAAGCACAAACCCCACACAGCTCTGTGATTATTTTGGCCCTTAAATGGGACATTTTACTGTTTGCAATTATTTTAATAATTCCAATTACATGCAGCTCAACATGCATCTGTTTTTTTTATTAGCATATCTTTGACTTCCATATCTGAATTTAATTTACTTTAATGCACTGTTTAAATGAATATTTGGTCCCATGCTGCTTCATTCTGATTAGATCATATTAGATAACCTAGGCTAGGTGTCTGTGTTTTGCTCAGTTTATCTGAATAAGTCATACAAAAGTAAAATGTATAATATAAACTTTTTTCGTCACTAGATTGTTCCGAAAATATACCCATTATTTTTGAGCTAGCGATTCATACATTATTTACTGTTATTGATTGTTGCAAATCCTTGCTACGTACGACATCTCCTCGAGTAAATAGAAGAGGGAACATTATTTTTTTAACTCCCCAATACCTCCACAATTTTGCACTTTTCAGCACCAACCGTTGCTATTTAAAAGTGTATCTTCCTACCTTTATCTAGAGTAGAGGTTACTGCATTCTTAGATGCCCACGTCTTAAACGGTATCCCCTAAAGAAATGCTAGGGTTCCTGAGGTCTCCACCCTGAATATCCCCAGCTAACAGTGTCTCTTATGAAAGCTGTTGTCGACTTTCCTTCCCGGGTCGGCCAGGCACCAGTAGCAAGCCCTCCCCCCTCAGAACCAGTACACCCACAATATAATAGCACACAAGATACAATATGTAACAATGCATATGGTTCTCAATAAAGTGTGTCATGTGTGTTTAAATGTACAAGGCAATAGGACACGACCCAGGGGGTGGCGGCAAATGGTATGTGTATCTTTATTTATATAGTGCTATCTATTTACATAGCACTTCACAGCAGTAACTAGTATTATTATCGGAGTGCCAACATATACCGCAGTTCGGTACAATAGGGTATAGAGTAATGTATATTACAAAAACATGAACAGTTACATACAGGTGAGGACAAACACGCACAAACAGATACAGAGAGGGAATGTCTGCCTCTGCTCGTGATAATAATGCGAAATAATGTATCAAAATCAAACAAAAAATAAATATAAAATCTATATATATAAATTTGAAAATCTTGTTTGTGAGTGTCTGGAGACCATTTGATTGGTCCATTGGTCCGCTCGCCCTCCCACGGCTCTCATTGGCCAGTGTCTCGCCCGCCCCCCCAGGCTCCCATTGGCCGGTCTACTCTGAGCCACTGTTCCACTCACACACCACACTCTAACCCGTGTGGACTGCTCACACCCCAGAAGCTTCCTCATACTGTGTGAGCCCTGAGATCTGTGAGCCTACCCTGCGGATTACATCCGTAACAAACACACACAAACACACATACACACACATACCCCTGGAGACGCTGACCACGACACCAAAAGTAAGTACAACACTCCCCCCCCTCTCACCCCTCCGGACTTGCCCCCTCCCCCCCCCACTATCACCCCTCAGGCCCTCCTCAACGGCTCCGCCCCAGCTCCGTTTTTGACCCCCCCCAGCTTCGTTTTTGACTCTCCCCCCAGCTTCGTTTTTGACCCCCCCAGCTTAGTTTTTGACCCCCCCAGCTCCGTTGTTGGCACCCCCCAGCTCAGTTTTTGACCCCCCGCTCCATTTTTGCCCCTCCCCCCAGCTCCGTTTTTGCCCCTCCCCCCAGCTCCGTTTTTGCCCCTCCCCCCAGCTCCGTTTTTGCCCCTCCCAGCTCTATTTTTGACCCCACCAGCTCTGTTTTTGACCCCCCCAGCTTCGTTTTTTACCCCCCCAGCTCCGTTTTTGACCCTCCCCCCAGCTCTGTTTTTGACCTTCCCACCAGCTTCGTTTTTGCCCCCCCCAGCTCCGTTGTTGACACCCCCCCACCAGCTTCGTTTTTGACCCCCGCTCCATTTTTGCCCCTCCCTCCAGCTCCATTTTTGCCCCTCCCCCAGCTCCGTTTTTGCCCCTCCCCCAGCTCCGTTTTTGACCCTCCCCCCAGCTCCGTTTTTGACCAACCCCCCAGCTCCATTTTTGACCCTCCCCCCAGCTCTGTTTTTGACCCCCCCCAAACACACACGCACAGTGACAGACACAGTGACACACACACAGTGACACACACACAGTGACAGACACACAGTGACAGACACACAGTGACAGACACACAGTGACAGACACACAGTTACAGACACACTGATGCACACACTGACACCCCCCTTTCTGCCCCTGCCTTCACCCCCGCCCTTCCCCCACCCAAAAAACTGCCTTCCCCAACCCGCGCCTCCCCCCACCTTTCCCCCACGCCTTCCCTCCCCCAACCCCTGCCTTCTACGCCACCCCTGCCCCTGCCTTCCCCCGCCCCTGCCTTCCCCGCCCCTGCCTTCTCCCCCCCACCCCTGCCTTCTCCCCCGCCCCTGCCTTCTCCCCCCTGCCCCTGCTTACCCCGCCCGCCCCTGCTTTCCCCCCCTTGCACCTGCCATCCCGCCCCCCTGCATCTGCCTTCCACCCCCTGTACCTGCCTTCCCGCCCCTGCCTTTCAACCACCAGCCACCCCTAACCCACCCACCTCCCTCCCTGCCTTTCACCCACCCGGTACCCGCACTCCCGCCTCTGCCTTTCACCTGCCACCCGCCCGCCCCTGCCTTTCACTCACCACCGCCCGCCCCTGCTTTTCACCCACCCGCGCTCCCGCCCTGCTTTTCACCACCCGCCACCACCCGCCTCTGCCTTTCACTCACTCACCGCCCGCACTCCTGCCTTTCACCCATCCGCCGCCCCCACTCCCGCAACCCGCACTCCCGCCGCCTCCCCTTTTCACCCGCCCGCACTACCGCCACCTCTCCCTTTCACCCGCCCGCACTCCCGCCACCTCCCCTTTCACCCGCCCACACTCCTGCCGCCTCCCCCTTTCACCTGCCCGCACTCCCGCCGCCTCCCCCTTTCACCCGCCCACACTCCTGCCGCCTCCCCCTTTCACCTGCCCGCACTCCCACCGCCTCCCCCTTTCACCCACCCGCACTCCCGCCGCTACCCCCTTTCACCCGCCCGCACTCCCGCCGCCTCCCCCTTTCACCCGCCCGCACTCCCGCCGCCTCCCCCTTTCACCCGCCCACACTCCCGCCGCCTCCCCCTTTCATCCGCCCGCACTCCCGCCGCCTCCCCCTTTCACCCGCCTGCACTCCCGCCGCCTCCCCCTTTCACCCGCCCGCACTCCCGCCGCCTCCCCCTTTCACCCGCCCGCACTCCCGCCGCCTCCCCCTTTCACCCGCCCGCACTCCCGCCGCCTCCCCCTTTCACCCGCCCGCACTCCCGCTGCCTCCCCCTTTCACCCGTCCGCACTCCCGCTGCCTCCCCCTTTCACCCGCCCGCACTCCCGCCGCCTCCCCCTTTCACCCACCCTTTCACCCGCCCGCACTCCCGCCGCCTCCCCCTTTCACCCACCCGCACTCCCGCCGTCTCCCCCTTTCACCCGCCCGCACTCCCCACCCGCACTCCCGCCGTCTCCCCCTTTCACCCGCCCGCACTCCCGCCACCTCCCGCTTTCACCCGCCCGCACTTCTGCTGCCTCCCCCTTTCCCCCACCCGCACTACCGCCTCCTCCCCCTGTCACCCACCCGCCGCCTCACACCCCTGCGCTCCACAGCCGCCGCCCGCACTCAACAGACACCTGCCACCTCTCACCCAATCGACACACACCTGCCGCCTCTCACCCACCCGCCACACTCGACACACACCTGCCGCCTCCCACCCCTACGCACCGACATCACTGACCAACCACCGCCCGTACTCACCAGACACCCGCCGCCTCTCACCCGCTCACACCCTAGCGGGACCCCCACCCAAAGCCAGCACTCACTACCCACCCTCCACCCATACTGAACACCCACCCGCCTCCTCACACCCGCTCACACCCTAGTGGGACACACACCTCACATTTTTACATCACTTATGTCACCAAAATATACATTGTACTGTGGTGTGTTTTACAATAAACCATTTTTAAACAACATCGTATTACATTTTTTTTCATGTTTCTTTTCAACATTATTATACAACCTTTCCACCAAATAGTCATCCTATTGTTCCCCTATTTATAAATAATACTACCTATTACGGATTTACATCCCGGGCAACGCCGGGTATATCAGCTAGTAATACAGGCATACCCCGCTTTAAGGACACTCACTTTAAGTACACCCGCGAGTAAGTACATATCACCCAATAGTCAAACGGCAGCTCACGCATGCGCCTGTCAGCACATCCTGAACAGCAATACTGGCTCCCTACCTGTACCGAAGCTGTGCGCAAGCGGGGAGACCATAGAGCCTGTTACAAATGCGTTATTTACATCAGTTCTGCACGTATATGACGTTTGCAGAACAGTACATGCATCGATAAGTGGGGAAAAGGTAGTGCTTCACTTTAAGTACATTTTCGCTTTACATACATGCTCCGGTCCCATTGCGTACGTTAATGCGGGGTATGCCTGTATATAAAAGAGGAATAACCACTCCAACTGTACAGTGGTTAAACAAAGGGAGGACAGTGCAAAAAGGAGAATGGTACAACAGTATACCTAAGAATACAAATATAAATAATCAGGTATAGGCAGAATCTTCCAATAAAAAGGAGATGTCTATTAGTGCAGAACCTCTGGGAATTCATTAGTGGGGGAGACAAGTGGTCAGACCAAAACAAAATAAAAGGAAACAAAAAGGGCAAAAATAGATGAAAACAGTACACAATAAAAAAGAGAACAAACTGGTAGAAAAGTTAATGAGAGAAAAAAAGATTAATCAGATAAAGAAAGGTAAGAAAGCTAAGGAAAACCCCCCCTCTAATAAACAGAAATGCTACGTATAAGAAAAAAACAAGTACAATATAGAGTTAAACAAAATGCCAATTTAATGGAGAAAACCAGAGCAGTCATGGAGGTGAAAAACATCCTCATCTGGAGGTCAGCCATGTTTGTGTTTGTGGATACATGTTTTAGAGTAACATGCTAATAACACATTGTGCGCGTGTGCTCGGTAATTCAGTTCTGCAGAGTCCTGGGGAGAGGCCCTGGGGACTCACCCGACCTTGTGCTAAACGCAGGCTATCAATGAGCCCGACTACTGATTTGCACATTTATACTTATCTTCTGTTTACATTTTGAAGCATTTACTTATTTTTGTTTTTGTATTATTATGTTTGCTGTCCACCTTATTCGTTATATAAACTGTAGATTCAGGAGGAATTTTGTCCAAAGGATCAGCGTGTATAAGTGCAAGTTAAAATCGATGAAATAATACTCTATGGGGACTGTGTGCTAACATGATCTTTGAAATTGTTTGTTGCATCAAAAATGAAATACTGTAGTAAATACTAGCCTTAAAGCTGCAGTTCAAGCTGCCGTTTTTAATTGTGATTTTCTTCCCAATTCAATATGTGCATCAATACAATCTGCACACTGACAAGTGATTAGCTAAGCTGCCGATCGATCCGTTCTCCTGTGATCGATCGCTAAAGTTTCGGCCCGGGGGTCCTTTATATCACTGTCAGTGCTGCAGAAGATTACCCAGGATGCAAAGTTCTGTGTGGAAGATCATGTGACCAGGCAGGCACTAGATACAATTGGTGCACTGCTAGAGAGAGGGCAAAAGGGTTGTGCTAGAGCCTGCCTCAGAAGAGGAAGGGGATGTGACTTTGTGAATGGTTGCTATAGAAACAAAAATGCTTGTTCCATTAGAATACATTAAAAATGTCTTTACAAATAGTTTTTTTCCCAAAAAAAAAAAAAATGCTACAAGTATTTTCTCATAGTACAGAACTGATTTATTAATACAGCTAAACCCCGTTATAACGCGCCTCGTTATACCGCGATTCGGTTATAACGCGGTTTTCCCGTGGCTCCCGTTTTTAAAAAAAAAAAAAAAAAAAAAAATTTTTTTTAAAAATTTTTTTTTACATTTTTTTTTTTGCACACTGCACACACTCACTGCACACACACTGCTCATTGCTCACACTGCCACACTGCACACACTGCACACTGCACACACACTGCTCATTGCTCACACTGACACACTGCACACACTCACTGCACACACACTGCTCATTGCTCACTGCCACACTGCACACACACTGCACACTGCACACACACTGCTCATTGCTCACACTGACACACTGCACACACACTGACCACACTCACTTACGCACACTCACGCACACTTACGCACACTCACGCACACTTACAGACACTCACACACACACACACACACACACTTACACACACTTAGACACTCACACACACTCACACACACTTACACACACTTAGACACTCACAGACACACACTCACACACACTCACACACACTCACACACACTTACACACTCACAGACACTCACACACACTCACACACACTTACACACTCACAGACACTCACACACACTCACACACACTTACACACACTTACACACACACTCAGACACTTACCCACACTCACACACCCATATACACACACACACTTTCTCTCCCATATATACATACACACACACTCTCTCACTCTACACAGACGGGCCGCGTCCAGCACCACCACCCGCTCCCCCCCCTCCTCCCGCGCAGGCAGCGGGAGCACCGGGGACAGCGGTGGGGAGAAGAAACCCCCCGCTACAACCTCCATGCAGGCAGCATGGTTCTGAGGTAAGCGGCGACCTGAGGGACATCCCCACTCCCATCTCCTGCCCCGCGGCCTGTCCCGCGGTGACAGGGTGAAGCGGGGACAGGAGGGACATCCCCGCTCCCATCTCCTGCCCCGCGGCCTGTCCCGAGGTGACAGGGGGGAAGCGGGGACAGGAGGGACATCCCCGCTCCCATCTCCTGCCCCGCGGCCTGTCCCGAGGTGACAGGGGGAAGCGGGGACAGGAGGGACATCCCCGCTCCCATCTCCTGCCCCGCGGCCTGTCCCGAGGTGACAGGGGGAAGCGGGGACAGGAGGGACATCCCCGCTCCCATCTCCTGCCCCGCGGCCTGTCCCGAGGTGACAGGGGGAAGCGGGGACAGGAGAGACATCCCCGCTCCCATCTCCTGCCCCGCGGCCTGTCCCGAGGTGACAGGGGGAAGCGGGGACAGGAGAGACATCCCCGCTCCCATCTCCTGCCCCGCGGCCTGTCCCGCGGTGACAGGGGGAAGCGGGGAGCGGAGGGACATGCCCGCTCCCATCTCCTGTCCCGCGGGATGAATATGCGCTAAAGCGCGGCGGCCATTTTTTTTTCTCGCGACCCCGTTAGTAACGCGGTGGTCTCGGGGTGGACCCCGAGACCCGCGTTATAACGGGGTTTAGCTGTAATAAAAAAAAAACCACATGTAGGATATTGCTTGGTCTGCAGCTTTAATAAAATGTGTGTGGTACGTACTGTCTGACGGCCCTTATGTGACTTTTTACATATGACACAAAGTTCGTTGTCTGAAATTACTTTTGATGTACAGTATTGCGTCATCTTGGATACCGTACCCCATTGGTACAATTTCAACAGAATTATGTGTGGCTTTTGTATTTTATTACTAGTAATAGTAAATATCAATTATTAGTTTGATATATTTTGTAGTAGCCTAACGTGACAAATAATACATTTTGATAGCACAGTATGTAATGAAACCTCCTTGCTGCGTCAAAAGTTTTTTTGTTGATACATAGCAATTTAAAGCCGTTCTATTTGTGCGCTAACAATATAAACAGATTTTGTAGGATTTACCCCAGGTATATCTTGGCGCCAATTTTGGTGCACAGGTACAATTTTTTAAATTATATACGGTTTACATTTGGTGCGTCACGCACATTCCATGTGTTTGCGCCAATATACAGATGTAGCCAGACTGTCCTCGGTGCTGCGATTGTCACTGTGCCGATGCAGCCTCAATGTGGCTACAGATCTCTCAGCCCCGGGGACAGTGAGATGTCCAGGAGGGTTAGAGCTGCAGGGTTCTATGCTTCTGAATGGGACCCACATCGTTAATACTTTTGGGCCATCTGCAGGGAGAGGATACTGGTACTCACCATTCAGATGAGCTGCGTGGCCGTGTCTGATCCCTGTCTGCCTCTGCCGTCTGTATCCTCGTCCCCGCTGAAGGTAAGAGATGCAGCTGTATTTCCCTCCTCAAGGTGATGTAGATGCCCTTATATGGGGCTCTACATCAGGGGTGCTCAACTCCAGTCCTCAAGGATATCCCAGCTTCAGCACAAATGACTCAGTTCAATCCCTGCTTCAGCACAAGTGGCTCAATCAGTCCCTGCTTCTGCACAGGTGGCTCAATCAGAGGCTCAGTCTTTGACTGAGCCTCTGATTGAGCCACCTGTGCTGAAGCAGGGAGATCCTGAAAACCTGACCTGTTGTGGTGGCTTGAGGACTATAGTTGAGACCCCCTGCTCTGCATGATGAGGGGACAGGCTATATGGACAGATTTGGTCATCTACAGCATCAAGGGGGCTGGGCAGCGTCTGACTACATTTTCTTTTTGCCCCTTTTATGCCGCACCTTGAGGAGAACAGTACACAGGTGCACACAAGCGCAATATAATTTGTGACTGCATCTAGTTTTACGTCAAATATTCCATTTGCAACGCTTAGTACACACGCCCCATATGTAACACATCTATGGGTAATCGTTTTGTTTTTTTACAAGGCGCAGTCATGCTCAGTCACAATCACACCGTGCAGTGACACAGGTTTAAGCTCTCAGTGGCTGTGGTCTGTAACAACAGAAGCTGATCAATAAGACATCAAGTTAGAGTTACTGTTTATTTACGTGGTAATCAGAAGATCGTCTCATGCCTGAGCTGCATGATATACTGTGATATATATAATAATATATATATATATATATAATATATACTCTGTGTAACATCCTTCCACCAGGTTACACAACATAACGCGTGTAAATTACAATATCAGAGTTTTAATAGAATTCAAAGACAATGGACATTAAGTCCAAACATACAGGTCATACACCAGAAAGAACAATGTAGCTTGCTAGTATTTTGCTCATAGATTGGGCTACACCTAATAGTAATAGACTTTCGTTTAACACCTCGTTTGTGCCCTCACTACAATTAACACGCAGTTTGAAAACAAGGTGTAACTACAAAAGACATACAAATAGGTGCCCTGATTTCCATGCTTTGAATAATGAGTTATGTTGAATTCGCTGTTGCATTGTTTCATTGTGTAATGCATACATTTGAACATCATCTATCAGTTTTCTAACCTGCTGCCTTTGCTATGGATCCCAGCTAAAACCTGGGGGCCAGGACAGGTTAATCTAATGCTGTTGTTATGGGTCAAGTCTTAGGGAAATAAAAAAGGGGGAGGGCTATATATCAAGGCAATTTGGGAGCAAAAAATGTGTTGTGATGCATAAAGGCTTTATGCGCCGCCCCTCCTTTGTGACGCTAAACCACATAATGGAGACCACACAATGTTGGAAGAAAAGGTCACAGCTTTATTTTAACATCCGCTGTTAAAATCCTACCAGCCTGCCCGCCAGCCAAGCATGCTCCATGCAAAATGGGGGGGGAGATCCTTGCCCAGCGGCCAGCGATTGGCCCGCTACCTCCCCACCGCCCAAAGCACTGTAAAATGGGAGGGGGAGATCCTCATTCAGCCAATGTTGGGCTGCTTCCCTCCCCCTCCCGCCCCTAGGGTCAGCTTAGGCCCAGCCCTTAAGCTGGCACCCAGGTGGGGAGCGGAGGGGGAGAAGGTGGAGGGGAGGGGGAGGAGGGGGAGGGGAGGAGGGGGAGGAGGGGGAGGAGGGGGAGGGGAGGGGGAGGAGGGGGAGGGGAGGGGGAGGAGGGGGAGGGGAGGAGGGGGAGGAGGAGGGGGAGGGAGAGGGGTGGGGAGGGGGGAGGAGAGGGTGGGGAGGGGGGAGGAGAGGGTGGGAGGGGGGGAGGAGAAGGGTGGGGAGGGGGGAGGAGAGGGTGGGGAGGGGGGAGGAGAGGGGGGGGGGAGGAGAGGGGGGGAGAGGGGGAGGGAGAGGGGGAGGGGAGGGGGGGAGGAGAGGGGGGGAGAGGGGGAGGGGAGGGGGGAGGAGAGGGGGGGGAGGGAGGGGGGAAGGAGAGGGGGGGAAGGAGAGGGGGGGGAGGAGAGGGGGGGGAGGAGAGGGGGGGAGGGTGGAGTGGAGGGAGGAGGGGGAGGAGGGGGAGGGGGGAGGGAGGAGGGAAGAGGGAGGGGGAGAGGGGGGGAAGAGGGAGGGGGAGAGGGGGGGAGGGCAGGGAGGAGGGGGAGGGAGGGGGGAGGGGGGAGGGAGAGAGGGAGGGGGAGAGGGGGGGAAGAGGAGGGGGAGAGGGGGGGAAGAGGGAGGGGGAGAGGGGGGGAAGAGGAGGGGAAAGAGGGAGGGGGGAGCAGGGGGAGAGGGGGGAGATGGAGGAGGGAGGGGGAGCAGGGGGAGAGGAGGGGGGAGCAGGGGGAGAGGGAGGGGGGAGGGGGAGAGGGAGGGGTAAGGGGGAGAGGGAGGGGGGAGCGGGAGGGGGTGCAGGGGGAGAGGGAGGGGGGTGCAGGGGGGAGAGGGGAGGGGGGGAGCAGGAGGGAGAGGGAGGGGGGAGCAGGAGGGAGGGGGAGCAGGGGAGAGGTCAGCCTGCAGCCCGCGGTGGGGAAGAGCGCCGCTCCCTCCCTCCCCTGCTGCAGCACATGGGAGGGAGGTGAGTGGGATGGGGGAGGTATGGTAGGGGGGACCTGGGCATTGGGCGCCCTGGTCGGCGTGCGGCCGTCACCGGCAGAGTGGTGAGTGGGCTGGCGGCGCTGGGGCTGGCAGCGGCGAGGCAGCACAGGAGCAGGAGCGAACCCCCAGAGACCCAGAGCCTGCCGGGACCGCGCTTGGGCAGAGGGAGTAGGGCGCGGGTGGCGGGGCCTCGCCGGAGAGCGAGCCGGGAGGGGAAACAGAGCCTGGAAGCAGGGGAAGCGGGAAGGAGAGGGTGTGGGAAGTGTGGTGCTTGGGGGGCCTGGGAGCAGGGGGGGAAGGAGCGGGCACTGGCGGGAGACGCCTGCATTTGACTGGGGTCCTGGCCGGGCTGGGGGAAGGGGCATGGGGGTTTCTGCCTGCACCTCTGCGCTGGGATCTGCGCGGTGCAGGGACACTCACCTGATCCTCATTTGCAGCCGCAGCATCGGAATCAGGATCCAGGTGGGTGAGGCTGGCAGGGCTCGGGGGTCCTCACACAGCGGGGAGCTGCTGTAATCCACGAGGCCTTCCATCATGACTGGAAAAGTTTGCAGATCCGCAGCAAAATCCTGTAAGGTAAGGGGGGGGGGGGGAATTCCGTTAGCTCTGTCTCTCCCCCCTGGGGACCCTCTGTTTATACCCTCTCACCCCCCTCCTCCTGCATGGGAGGGGACAAGCAGCCTTCCCACTCCATGGGGGAAGGGGGAGGGGGGTTAGCCGACCCCCCCCCAGCTCTCGCCAATCAGGACGTCGTAGCCCTTATGGAGCCTACGACCCCATGCTGGGGCCTCTGCCTCTTCATTGCACCACTTTCATGGTCTATCAGATGTAAGAAACAGTAAGATTGTTACAAGCCAAAAAGTTACGCAACCCTAAACTTGTCGGATTGTTTGATGGAAGTTAGAGGGAGAACAAGTTATGCACAAAGGATTATAGTGTGCTACATCTTTTTAGAATTTGTGTGGAATATATAACATGTCTCTAACTCCTCCTTTTGTCAAAAATTCCCGAATTGGAAGCTGATGCAGGTCGGCCAAAATGTGCAGCAAAGTGCGATACATTGACCCATCGATATGCAAGATGAAATGAATGCCCCAGATTTGCCCTGATGCATAGCCACTCTGGTTTTAATCAACCTGTTCCTCCGCCATGATTGGCCGCCATGGTTGGGTATGATTGGCTACCATGTTTTACTAGTGTGAAACTGCTTGCAGATTTTTTTTTTTTAACCCTCTGGCAACAAAAGTATTCACGTAAAATAGATTTTACAGCATTTCCCCAAAGTGACGAAATTAGCTAAGTGGTTACTGTAAATTTCTACCTGGCGGGTGGCCCAGGCAGAGCATTAACAAAGGGTCAAGCGTGTCCTTTTGTGAAAGAGGCTGAGTGGAGTTTTTACTAAAATTATTATTCTTCCAGTGAATTAGACGTACCCTCCTGCATGATTAAAAATGCTATTCTCTCATGGCAAGTGATTTTTTTTTTTTTTTTAAACCATAGTGCCAAGTGTCAGCATCCTTGTTAGTCTGTAAGGAATCCTCAGCCAGTGATAATCATGAAATATTCATGTTTTTAACAGAATAATCCTAGAATAATATCAGATTTTCCTTGGAAGGTCAGTATATTTTTTGAACAATCTGAATAAAACATGTTACATTCTATTGTATTCGTTCGGATATGTTTTATAGTTTTTAAAGGTAAATAATGTCATATTTAACCATTTCATTTCATTGCTAAAACCAGTGTATTGCAGGCCCTTCCTGCAGTTAGTAGAAGCTATGTATAAAAAAACGCAAAGGACATTTTTTTTTGCTGTAAAAGTGACGCGTAGGCCGCGCTTATAGTGGCAGCAGGCACGCGACAGGGCGCATGGCACGCGCGCGAAGCATAAACTAGGCTGAAGCCGATCGGGTGGCGCAGCGGAGGCGTGGCCGCGACGTCATGTGAGCGGCTCGCCCTCATTGGCTGAACCGCTCACGTGATGCGGCCGTCGCATGAAAAAAACCCCAAATGGAATTGTATTTTCAAGAATCGCGCATGCGGTCACGCTTGGTGGTGCACGTGGTCGCACGCTCTATGGCCTGCCTCATAAAGGTATGGCCTTTTGTTCGCGGGGCGCGGGCCACTATAAATACAGCCTTAGAGAGGCATCATAAACGTTTCAAAGCATTAATGTATCAAAGTAGTAACAAAGGAGGGAGAGAAGGAGGGGGTATGATACCTTTTATTGGACCAACAAGCAGTTGATATGTTACAAGCTTTCCAACCTCTCAGGGAATCCTGATGAAGGACCCTGAGAGGTTCAATAGCTTGTAACAGATCAACTGCTTGTTGGTCCAATAAAAGGTATCATACCCCCTCCTCCTCTCCCTCCTCTGTTACTACATGGAAGAATGGACCAACACAGCTACCCACCCTACTTTGCTTTCAATCTATCACAGTAATTTCCACCTCTTTTGGCCTGCGACAGCTTTGGGTTTTGAGAGAGTAGTTATAGGAGCAATGACCAGACGCACTTATTATAATGAGATTATCATCGTTAATTTGTAAAGTGCCAACATATTCCATGGCGTGGTACAGAGGTACTGTGAATCAATTTGCATGCACAGAATGACATACAAATCAGGACAGGCAAGCGCAAACAGACACAGAAGGTAATGAGGGTCCTCGACTGAGCCACTGAGTGAGTTTCCTGTGCTGAAGCAGGGATATCCTGAAAACCTGACCTGTTGGTGGCCCTTGAGGACTGGAGTTGTCCACTCCTTTTCGAGAGGGAATAAGGGGAAATGTTGAAACAAAAGATAAAGTTGGTGCTTATTGTGTGATGGAGTATGGGTGTGTACATGAGATGCACAGTATATGTTCTCTGTCTCTGTGCTTCATTTTTGCCCAGTTTCTGTGCATAAAGATTTGCAGCCTGACTTGCCATAAACTCCACTAAGAAAGTGTCCAATCTAAGATACTTGTTTAAGTACTTTCTTGCATTTTGTGCTGATACAGGAACATGTTTATTTTTTGTCATGCTTTGAATCCAGGGCCACCAACACGGGGGGAGCACTGGGACATCTGTACTGGGCCTGGCGGCAGAAGGGAGGCCGCCCCAGAAGTCCGAACCTGGAAGTTAGGTCCCACCGGAATTCAGTGAGGCGGAAGTGAGAGAGAGGAAGGGGAGTGAGAGAGACAGGGGGGAGTGTGTGAGAGGGGGAACGTGTGTGTGTGAAAGAGAGGGGGTATGTGAGAGAGCGTTGGGTGAGAGAGAGAGGGGGAGTGTGAGAAAGGGTGAGTGTGTGAAGGGGGTGAGTGTGTGTGTTTGTGAGAGAGAGAGGAGTGTGTGAGAGAGAGGGCTAGTGTGGCTGATAGAGAGAGCGTGTGTGAGAGGGGTGAGTGTGTGAGAGAGAGGGGTGTGTGACAGAGTGAGGGGGGGGGTGTTTGAGAAATAGGAGTGTGCTAAAGGGGGGTGAGTGTGTGAGAGGGGGAGTGAGTGTTTTTGAGTATGTGAGTGTATGTGAGTGTGCGTGTGCGTGTGCATGGGAGTGTGCATGTGAGTGTGTGTGTGTGTGTGTGTGTGTGTGGGAGTGTGTCTGTGGGGGAGTGAGAGAGTGTGTGAGAGAGTGTGTGAGAGGTGGCTTGCAAGGCCACTGACAGGAGGGGAAAGGACCCCTGCACCCCCTCCCACCCCCCATGGGGCCCTGGTGGACACTGTAATCCTGGACTCCGGAAAAGCTGTGGGTGGCTCTGTTTGAATCTACTTGCTTTTTTCATTACCTTTATACAGTACATATCACCCACATTGTCGGTGAAGCAATAATCATTGTTAGTGTATATTCATTTTTTGTTGTTTTTGTGATTGAACGTATTTCATTTCTAATCAGCTTGAGACATGTATGTTGCTTTGCTCCGAGTTGCTGTGGGCTCTCTGTTGTGGATTGTGAGTGAAACAATATTGCATATGTGCTCAGCAAGCTACATATTAGCAGCACATTTGGTATTAAGTCTCTGTAAAGTTGGAAAGATACATACAAATTAATGGTTGATAATTAGGCATTGGCAGCAGACAGCTTTGGAAAACTTACTGATACATATCAATTGATTTGGCAATGTAATTCTTAACAACTTCATTGCCAGATGTACTTAATTGCTATCACAGTGATTCTAGCAGTTTCCTGCTTGGTAATTGGGCCTCAGAGGAAATATTGTGCGGGTAAAACTCCTTTGTAAATGTGTGGTAAAGCAATGGTCAGTACATTTAAAATCCATTGACCAATTTAGAACATTTTCATAAATATGTAAGCAGCATACTATTGATTTAACATAAGATCCCAGATAGCCAACAGGAAAGAAGAACTAAATTGACTTGCGTACTGAATATACAAAACATAACACAAGAAAGAGATGTGGCAGGAGCTATACTGCCGCTAAGCACGGTGGCTAAACACAAAGGCATTATGTGTCACGATTGATGTGCAATAGATTGGACATCTCACAGTGAACTGAGTTCTGACCCGGCCATTTGGAAAGACTGAAAGGAATGATTGTGACAACCCGATCCTCAGAACATCAAAGTCATCAGTACAATTGACCTTAACACACTTTTGACACAGACCATGAATTCTGACAGCGAGAGCCCCTGTGAACGGCGTTTCAGGGTCAGACAGAATTGCTCATTGGATCCATTGCCTTTTTTTAGTGCTTGGTCCGCAAGAGTGATGTGGACCGTTGCATCTTTTATCTGGGCAGTGTTGTTTTGTTTATATGTACATCAATGTGTTCAATGATTTAATTGACTCATTTTGGATCTGTCAGGAGTTGTAGGAAATAATGTGAAATGTGTCGCATGTGTGAGTTTGCTCATACACATTAAACTATCACTTTGTATAATAATGCAATAGACCAGGGGTTGGCAACTCCATCCTTAAAGGCCACAACCAGGTCAGTGTTTCCGAATATCCCTGCTTCAGCACAGATGGTTCAATCAGTGGATAAGTCAACCAAAAGTTTTCCTTAAAACCTGACCAGTGGGTGGTCTTTGAGGACTGGAGTTGGCGGCCCCTTCATTAGACAAATGAGTATGGAGATAAAGATAAGTATGTGAAAATATTAGAGACAATGTAGTTAGGGTAAGCATGGGGAAAAAGAAGACACAACACATTGAAGACTTCCAGTACATATAGTACGAGTGCACAGGAAAAGCAAGGAATCCATTTATGGTTGAGGAATTGATGGACCAGTATGGCAGAGAAAATGGAGCAGAATTGATCTACAGTAAATAATATTTTAGCAAAGAGATATCATTCAACATTGTTCACAATTCTTTTGCTTCTCCCTCAATCACATAAATCTCTAAGTGTTCATAGAAAAAACTTTGCTGAATATTATTTTAGCCGTGCCAAAAAGCTGCATTTATTAGTCCTTGTGCTAAAGTACCAATAAAGTGCAAAGGGCGAAACTGGAAGTCGAGGGGACTCTTTGGTTTATGTTCACTAAAGTGATATAGTCATTATTGCTCATTAGTAGCGCTACGTTTTATTTGGCATTATTGAGCGATAATGGCTGTGGTAGTTTAGAGGATATAGGACCATATTTACTTAGTGGAGCTATTCTATTAGCCTTCCGGCATCAGAAGACATCTTCTGGCCAACTGAAGTGAATGGACCAGAAGTGGTCTTGTTGAGAAGTCTTATCGAGTAGCAGCAACGCTTTGCAAATATGGTCCACAGCCTTACAAGCTTTTTACACTGCATTTTACTATTTTTCTGTAGACAGAATAAATAGTTTTGTTACACCCATAAAAAATTAAGTATTGAGTAATAACATAAGCCCTTTAACAGAATGGATAAAAAAGAAGAAGCTCAAATAGATACATTCTAAGGAAAAAAATACAATTGTGACGACATGGCAAGGGTCTACAATTGGAAAAGAGTAAAAGGACAAGAAAAGAAAAAGTTTTAATTTCCATACAAACATGTTATCTGGCTGCGATATACAGAGGAGAGCCGCCTGATGCTGCAAATTCATATAAAAAGGACTTATTCAGAGCTGTTGAACACATTGTATTTGATCAATATGTCTTCATCCTCTCAAGTAGCCCTCTGTACCCCTCAGGAAGGAGGGCAGGACGGGGGAGGTTCAGACGATGAGTTTAGGGTACATGGGGTTACGTTTTAGGTGGTGACCATGAGTTGGGCTTAGTGGTGGGGTGGGGCAGGGGTATAAGAGTGAGGAGCCTCTTTTCCTGCTTGGGCCACGAGTATCTCGCCTTCCTGCCATTTGTTTTGGCTTGTTTAAGAAGATATATATATATATATATAAATATATATATAAAATTAAAATGTGTTAATGTTTATATTTGTTATAGTGTGGTAAGTATTGTATATAAAATAAGAAAATGATCTAAGAGATCTATGTTGAAGGGGGTTGTGTTCACATCACACGTGGTATGGATGGATCTGTGGTCCAGTTTAAATAAGTTGGGGAAGGCTTTGCTGGGCTGTGCTAAGGCAGTGATGACCTTCCGGTTTGGCTTGCGGTATTTAAATATCTTATATATCTTCTGCTAGGCTGGTATGGCCGGTGGGTTCATGGGAGTCATATGTGATGGACGTGGATTATCAGGTGTGGGTGCAATCTGACACTGCTAATATTTTGGGGTATGTTCTGAGCCGTGGCCATTGTTACTCCAATTTTGGAGTCCGGTTAAGGGACTGAGGGGTTAACGTTGGACCTCCTGACATCATGGCATTTTAAATTAAAGGTTCAAAGAGTTTACAAAGCGCCTTAGAGAAGGAACTTCACCTTTACGTCACTGTTAAATATGGTACCAGATTTGTCCCGACAAATTTCACGCATGCGCCGTCAGTGCTCGCCAACCGTGGCTGCGTGATTTGCACGTGTGCATGTGCCATCGGCGGTTGCCAGTCACACATGCACGGCTAATGGGCTTTAAAACCAGGACAACACCACAAAAAGTCAGACAGGGCCCTAAAAACCGTGACTGTCCCGGCTAAACCGGGACATCTGGTCACCCTACTGTTAAATCATCATAAGCCTTTATTTTAAAATGTTGAAATGTTTGAAAAGCTATGAATCATTACTTTATTTTTATTGCATTTTAAGCATCAGACTGATTTTCCTTGTATTTTACCAGCAGGATAAGTTTATTTGATTGAGCTCAAGCACAATTATTTATTTACGTTTGTTAGACATCATAATGAATGTTTGTGATAAGATATCATCTCTCACTCAAACTTGAGACACTACAGTATATCCCATGTTAATCCAATTCATCCAGGACTGCAGACCGAGAACAGGATGACTTTAAACTAGATTTGTATTGATCTTGAGTCATATCTTAATAATAATCTTCTCAACACCAAAATGTATTTGCATAACCAACCGTAATGACTTTACTGCATGGAAACACTGAGTTGTGGTCATCGTGGTTTAAATTAGTACATTGTTTATTGGCACCATGTTATTTTTGTTTAAGATGACATTTTTATTATGGCATTTCCTCTATAGTTTTTGCCTCATTGTGGGCCCTTCGCTTAGAACCACTACATCGTTTGTACTCCCTATTACCCCACCCAGTGCTACGATTGGATGCATCAAGGTAATTCTGTTCAGGGTCAAATCAACCTGAAACATTCAATTGTTCGCTTACATTCAGACACAACTTTTACAAACTTGCCTATTTAATCCTCTCTTGTCTATTACAATAACTTTTTTTTCATTTGTACAGTAAATCATGCTCAGAATAGCTAACAATGCATGTTTGAGTGTAGTGTTAGGGCTACTTAGAGGTTTTCAGTGGGTCTGTGACAATCGGTATCTTCATGAGGACTTTGTTGTTCTAAAAGGTATGACCTTGCTAAGTACGACTCTCTGCAAAGACATTAATTAGTACCGTCATTATGTTTTATGTTTTGTTCGAAACACTACCTTTACAATATACTACACTCCCATTGCTTTGCTGGAACATTGCCTTGCATGCAGACATACATAATAGTTTGCTTTTCAACATATGATGTCTAGAGCAACGTTGTATTAATTCTGCTCAGAACAGTTACTGTATATGTAATGTGCAGTATCTTGAGCTGGATATAAATGCTTCGCCTATAATGGTTTTAATAATTCACCTAGTATGCAATCAGAGGTGTGGGGTGGTTAAATGAAGACTGTTGTGAGCAGCCATGTATGATAATGACCCAAATAGAAGTTGTAAACATACCTGTATATATACTTTACTTTTTGTGATGGGGTTAATAAGGCATTTTGCCAGTAATTATCTCAACAGTAGATTAACAATGGTCCAAAAACAATATTGTTTACAGTGTTATTATTCGCATCCTGTTAAAATCACCCAGTTGTTTTATACTTTGGCAAAAGATTAATCTGACATTATACAGCTGAACCCCTTTATAAAGCAATCCGTTACAATGCGATTCTGCTTATAACGCGATACTAGCATGGCTCCCAATTTTCATATTTAGGAATACTTTAAAACACGATTATTCGTATCATAAATACTTTATTGTACAATGCATACAATTATACATTATTTCTAACGCGATGCACAAGAGTTTCCCCAGTGAAGTGAAGTTCCTGTTTATATTCATCCATAATGCAAATCTCCCAAATGTCACCTCCAACAGCTTTAAGTCATTGTCAGGACGGAGTTTAAACGCCACCCATTACGCGTCAAGCATTTTGAAGATTTTAATCGTGTTTTTTGTCAAGTTTGACAGTTTTGGTAAAGCCGTTGATGAACTTCGTCAACGCTGTAAAAGTTTAAAAAGGAAACAATGTAATTAAGTAATTTTCACGACTTCTTAAATTCTCACAAGGATTTCGCTCTCCTGATATTGAGCGAGTTTGAAGAGCTGTAAAAACATGATCTGTTGTCACTTTGAATGGAAGCTGACTAATTTACCTGACATTAATTCATTTCGGGAAACTTCTTAAGAGCAGTAGAGAGGAAAACTGTCAAAAAGCCTCCCTTCATCGTGGAAATGCAGCTGCCACAATTAATTTATGCAATGTCTTTTCATGTGTATGGGAAGGCTTAATTATGTTATGTCAAAGAACCTTGTCTATAAGGCTGATTCA